>NW_009647838.1:1082901-1100358 GCF_000708025.1 Charadrius vociferus
CTGAAAACAATTGAGAGATATATATATCTTTGACCTGATAAATAGCTCAGCATTTAAAATACTTCTGAATCCTCAGATAGTGCTACTTAATCTCTTAAACATGCACTTATAATGACTTAAGAATCCAGACACTGGAGATCTAGTGACCCAGTTGTGCTCTGCACTGCCATGTGTGGGAGTTGATTTGGATTTTATTAGTCCAAATGAGTTTTGAACCCTGTAAGCATACTCAGGATTTTGCAAGTGCTAATGAGCATTACTTGTGACCTGAGCAAATGGTGTTGTCCGGCCAGAAGCTCTGCGGCGGGTGCACGGCCCCATGTTACACACTGCAGCGGTGAGCTCTGCCCTTAAAAGATCTTCTAAATGTATCATAGTTACAGGGAAATGTGTGTACTGAAACTTTCAGTGTTACCAGATACAGTGACAAAGAAACAGACTGCAGATTGCCTGAAAGTTTTGAACTCAAACAATAGTTTCTTTAAATGTAGGTCTTCTCGATAGCACAGAAGAAAGCAAGTGCTTTTCCTTCCTTCGAGGTACAATGGTGGTCTTAACATGATTTAAACTGTATTTCAGGGTACTCACAGACTCTGAATGCTTTATCTTGTAACACCAGCTAGGACCCCCTGGTATGACCCAGTAATACTCTTACCTATGAATTATTTCTCTTCCAAGGAGTGAGGAAGAAATTATTACATATGAAATGGTATAATGCCTAGCAATTATGTCTCCTGAAGCAATAGAGGTGTATTTACTGGTACAAATGCACCAATCTTAGTCATCATAAAAAACAGTGTATAAAGCTGTTAAAAATTACCCGTTACTGGCAAAAATATGTCTGTATTAATCAGCTGCTGTCAATATTTTAATATCTTGCCTCTAAACTAGTTGTCTTTAGAGAGAGACCATCATGTTAAATGTTCCTTCTCTATGTTTCAAATGGTACCTTCGGTAGTTAAAATGAAAGAATGCAGTAAAAAAGTCTAAATTACTGTTTGGTTTTACCTATGATAGTCAAGCCACTTGGATCGATTAGTTGTCATCTAAGCAATTTAATTTCAACAGAGCATTTCTGACAGGTGCACTGCACAGCAGTGCTGCACACCGGCAGCAGCACTGTAAGGGTTTCTGTCCATCCTCAAACCTGCTGCTGTTTGCTTAAAAAGCTGTTCCAGTATTTACATCACTACCCTGTTTACCAGCTCCATGCACACTTTGGGACCCAACGTGTTGCTCATCCCTGTCCCTAGGTCCTCTTAGCACCGATGCTTTTGTGCCAAGCCAGCGTCCCAAGCTGCTGCTGGGGGAGATTAAAGAGGGAATGTCACCCCAGGAGCAGCTTTGGCAGTATTGTGACACTGGTTGCCTAAACAGCTGAAGGAGCACTAGCTTTACGAGGTGCTAGGAATTTTGGGCTCACTTCATCAGCAGATGGAAGATGATGTGTTCTAAAAGCGGCATAGCCAGTGATGGCTGCTATTTATCATGTACTGAAGACTGCATGGTGAACAACAATTATTTCCAGAGAAGCAAAATGCTCTTCTCCAGGTCCCCACTGCAGCTGGCCGTGCTGGACTGGGTCATGGCACTGCAGGTGGACCTTGGAAAGCCCACCGTCATCTGTGCTTGCCTATTGCGAGCTGCTGTAGGGTGCAGCTGTAATAAGGGTACACTTGCCCCAAATATTGCAGCCACATACTGCCTCCTCTAAAGACACATCCTGTGATCCTCCTCCCATCCCACCACAGGTATGTCGACTGAGGTTCTCCTTTGACTACAGGCCATTCCAGCAGTCCTCACCATCATGTAACACTCGCACCCTCTGGAGGTGAAAGCCTTATCAGAGGGCACGGAATCACCTTGCTTAGCACAAAAATCATGCATTGTCATCCAGTGTTAAATATATTTCTTTTATCAAGAGCAAAGAAACCTTTTTTCTTCTCATGCAAGTAAGCTTTGGCAGTGAATGAGCCCTTTAAGCTAGTTTGCAAATAACTGTACTGTAGGATGGAGAATTCTTATGGAGAAAGAAGTAGAGTGAAACTGAGAGCATATTTGCATACAGATAAACTATCACTTTTTCCTAGGGTCTAACTCAGAAACCACAGGTAAGGTAGGGTACTCTTGATTGATTGGACCAAAAGAGTCTGGTCATGGGTTTTTCTTTACTCAGAGACAGTCACCTCCTCCATACACTCTCTGAAGTTAGTCATAGTGTGGTCAGAACAAATGCAAGTACAGGCCTTCCCCTTGTAAGAGCCTTTGGCAGCTTGCTCCAGCACACAGGGCATTAAAAACCTCCGTGTTACATCTTGGCCTCCAAACTAGCTGAAATATAAACAAGACCTCCATAGCACCAAGCTCTGTCCTTAAAAGTACTGTAAACAAAACATGAACCTATGGTGCCTTGGAGCTCTGCCTCTAAAGTGCAAGGGATAGGATGCTGCTCATGCACTCGATGAAGCATGGCGTTGTCAGAGGCATTAAAATGACTTGTTTATCCCATAAAATGAGGTTGGAAGGTTCAGCTATTGCAGCCACCTACACGGGTCTGTCTAAGTGTTGTCTGAGAAGGTGGGAAGAGACTTGTTTGGGCAGAGTGGCCTTGAGTGAGGGACAGTTTATTCCCATCTAGGAATAAACATAACTTTTCATTGTGTCACTTGAGATTTTGGAGGGTTTTTTGGTCAAAAGAAAGGTTCCTATCACAAATGAGATTCACTGTATTGAGTATATAGTGAAGGATAGTGCCTGGGTGAATCTGCAAGGAGGATGCTGGAGAGGGGGGATTCAGTTGTGTAACTAGGTTTCTGGTGCTGCTTTTGAGAGCCCAGGGGATTCCCCCAGCCTTGCATCGCCCATGCGATGTCTGCAGTCCCATGCAGATGTTGCATATGCATTTAGATAGCTAAAAATGGCATTTGGACATCTATGATCGCAGTGACGAATCTCATCTCGGGGATTCAGGAATTCAGATATGCAGACTGGTACTTGCAGCGCTCCCTATGTGTAAGCTACACATGGCATTAGCTACCTGAGAGCTGGCTCAGTATGGTCAGAGAAGCCTGCAGAGCTACATGCCCCATCCTGAAGTAGCTGCTGATTTTAGGTCTCCCAGCCTCCCTCACCTTCCAGAGTGCATGGCAGCCTCCAGGGCCATGGATCTACGCACACCAAACCCAAGGGAGCCATGCGAATCTGCCTCATTTCTGTCTTCCAGCTCTGTGATACAACAGGTAGGATTTACCGTTCCCTCAAGGCCAGGGTTTCATGTCCGTTTTAAGCAATGATTGTGAAATCTTTGCGAGGATCATTTGAAAAATTAAGCGCACCCAAAATAACTTATGTGTCTGCTTCCTAGTGGGAGGGTGTGAAAGGCTTGATTGGCCCTGGCCATGGTCTCTGGATGGCTCGGAACAGAAAAAAATCATTTCTGTCCAGTAAGTTGTCTCTATAATTCGAGGGGTCTGATTCCTTTTTTCTTTTATCTTGTACCAAGAAAGCAAGTGACTTGTACAGGTATATTTACTGAACTGTTACTCTGTATTGAGTCAGCTATGATCCATTCATGCCTTGAATTCTGGTGCCATCTTTTATCTTTAAAGATGAGCTATGGACATCGGTTGCTTTTGATCTGGCTGCTTTCCGCTCTGTCACTGTTAACTTTCTGTTTGACGTCATGGATGATGTATAGTTCTCTCCAAAATTTGTCTTCCATGTTTAGCTTGGTGTGCTTTAAGGCTGAATCTTTTATTTTTTTGTGCTACACGTCACATCAGAGATGCATCTATTCTTGTTATGAAAACAGTCACTGCAATCAAGTGCAAATTAATGGAAAGATTATTTCTGTGAATCTGGAGAGTTCCTGAAATACAGCATTTTCTATTTTAATAAATTCAGAAACCGGATTACAATTCTGCCACCACCAACTCTGCTATTTTTTGTCCCCTTTTTTATCCCATGTACAGGTGATGATACTGGGCTGTGATCTCTCCCCAGACAGTTGCTTGTAGTAGCAGGTTCCTGCACTTCTGTACTTGCACACAATGTATCCTGCTTACCCAATTCTTCATGAGTCATTTGCCCTTTAAAGCATATGTTTTTATTCTAGCAGGGCGTATGGTCTGCCTTACATGCTATCGATCCATTTGGAGTCTCTCTCAGTGACTTCCTAGATGTTTCTACCTCATTAGAGTCATTACTGTCTTGATCTTTTGTCAGAATGGAAGCCAAAAGATTTTTTTTTATTATTCTGAGTATGCTGCATCATTGCCAATTATTTTGGAATCAGAGGTATGCCGTCCTCTTTTAAGTTTTCAGCTATATTTTACAGAGTCAGTGTGGATCTCGTCAGTTCTCAGGAGAGTTTTCATGAATTTGTATCCCAAAGTGATGCCATACAAGTTCTTGGGTCTTCTGACATGGTGTGAATAAAATCCTGAGTGTTAGTCGTTGGTGACTGGCCTGGAGCAGAGGATGCGCTCTCAGGCCTCCCTGCTCAGTGAAGGATTCCTACCTATTTTCTTCTGCTGCCTCCTCCCCTAGAAGACAGGCAGCAAAAAATGGTCAAGTCCTCACTGGTCTTGGGCATGGATTCGGTGGGAAAACATGCACAGGACCATGATTTCTTGCTGAGCTCAACAATGTGCTCTGGTGGGCTGAAGGGACATGCTTGGCTAGAGCAGCAGCTTACTGGGGAGATAGTTTTTGCCTATTTCATAATGTTCACCCTGTGCAGAGGCTGCAAGCGAAGTGTGAGAGCTACGCTGAGGTAGCACATGGATGGCTTTGGAAGGATTTGGGGCCACATCCTCAAAGATTGAGTGTCTTTGAGAGTTCAAAGGAAGCAAGAAGCTCCCTCAGTCCCACCAGTCCTTTCTCCTTTTCCTCTGCCTGGCTCTGTAAAAGATGCCTAAATGTGGTCCTTCACTTTTCTTGCATTGCTTTTACTCAGAATTTTACTCAGAATGCCCCAAATGCAATGGCATTCTATTGCTCACACAGTCACGGGAATGTTTTTTAAAGCCATAAATTATTCATGTCATTTAGCATGTGCCAGGTGCATCTGGCCGTGCCAGGGCAATCTTGTACCTTCTTGGTGACAGTGCTCAGCACCTTCTCACGCTGCTGAGACAGTGCTGCAGTGACTTGGGGGAGCCAGGAGGCCAAACTAGTCGTTTCAGCTCCAGAGATTACACGGTGGAGAATTTGCATGAGGAGCCAACTATTTCTCATTTATTCTTTCTGTACGCCCTAATAGCAGCATGGACGGGCAATGGCTCACCTGCACGGGTATGCCCCGAAATCACTGTTGACTTAGTCTCTCCCGGCTGTTCCTCTTATTAATTTATAGTTTATTCAGAAAACACAGGCGTTTGACTGAGGTGCCTTTGGGTCTCTTAGCTGGCTTCCAGCCAAGTTTGCTTGTCAAGTAACCTTTCTTTTCTTCTGGTGCAATATGTTTGTGCTGGTTGCTAAGCAGATTACTTCCTAGCTGCGTGTTTAACAAGAATGAAAACGGTAACCCGGAGTTCGGAGGTGCTGGATATGCAGCATGGTATTTTTGAGTTAGGAAACAGTAAATAAGGGACTAAAATAATGATAGCTGCTGCTTCCTGGGATGGATTTTTTCTGCACGAGATCCTCGAGATTCTGATATTTGCCATATTTCATGTGATGTCTTTACTTCCATTAATGGCTGAAAATGTTTGCACAGCCAGCAAGAAATTTCAGCTGAGGAAATGTAAGTAATGCAATATTTATTATGAAATAGATGTTTTTGATAGCCTTACTATTTCCCTCCAATATCTTTTTGTCAAAATCCTATTGGCTCTAGTGCAGTTGCATTTACCCTTTTTGTGTAACCCTTTCTTTATGAATGCCTTCAGGTTGCTCTACTGAGGAGTTACCATGTTCTTTAAGCAAAGTGAATCCTGATCATGTCATTTCCCATTCATACCATTTCAGTATAAAAACATCGTTACATGGATTAAAGCTTCCTAGTCCACAGAGCCTCTATAAGATGTACATCCTGGGACAAGAGAAAATCAGGCAAACAGTATTCCCAGGTAAATCTCACTACTGAAGTTGGTTTGAGGCTCTACCTGAGAAAGAACTGCAGATTTTTACATTAAGACCGTGTAGTTTGAGTATTGAGTTGGGTTTGTTGGTTGTTTTTTTTTCCCCTTCCTTTTTAATGTCCCCAAACTCTGGTTGATGCAAATAGTTAATAGTTGATAATACCTCTTTTCTCCTATTCCCTTTCTTATTTTCTTTGTTCCTGGATCTTTTCTTTTATGCTACAAGACCTCCAGGGCAGGAACATTTTTCAGCACACTGCTGAAATCAGCTCCATAATATTAGCTCCAGCCTAGCTAATACCTACAGTGTCACGTAAAGTCATCAGAGAAGTTTGGAGTAAATGCAGGTGTTTCAGTTGTACTTCTAAAAATGAGGGCCTACTCACTGAACATGCTGAACCCTGGCAAGGCCCCTTGTTGATAGGGGCTGATAATAGCTTGATCATCCTTGGAGGGGAATCTGCAGGGAAGGGTGCTGAATTCAGATCCGCACCTTTCATCCCACTGTGTGAATCCCACCCAGCGAAAGGTCACTCGTGGGGCAGGCAGAGCCACAGCTTCTTTCTTCCTTTAGGGTGATGATACCTCTTGGGATGTCCCCCATGGGCAGCTTGCTTTCACTTCTCCACAGAATAACTGGTGGTGTTACCGTATACCCTGTGCTTTCCTCTGCACAAAGCACAGACACATTCAGGTGTTGTCGCCTGCTATAGCTGCTGTTCTCTGCAACGTGGGAGCAGCAGATCGCGGCTTCTGCCACATCATCTGTGGCATGGTTAATGATGCACATCCAGAGCCCCCTTCCAATTTCCTGAAGGGGAGGTTTCTCTTATGTACCTGAACTGCAGTGTATCCAGCTGAAGCAGGAGCATGTGCTTTGTACAGCTGAAATCAATATACCAGTGACTAAGTTGGGTTTGGAGAGCTAAAACAGGATGAGCCCTAGTAGGTTTTCTGGTAGCTCTTACTTCTGCCAGCAGGACTATCTATGGGACTACCTACTCCGTGGCAGTTGTGCATGCCCTGGCATACAGCATCCGATGTCTGGCCCCAGCAAAGGTGACCTTGTTGCTTATTGTTGTGGTAAATCTGTCAATCTTGTCACTACAAGCAGTCCTGGGGAGACACTTGTGGACAATTTCCCCATAGAAAGGGGCTGTAGCTTGCTGACACAGCATTTTGCTGCGTAACTTATTATGGACAAGTCTTAAGGAACCAGCATTGCTCAGGTCTGGGAAGGCTCTGCTTGACCATGTAACCCGTCTCATCTTGCCCCTGTGTGTCCTATTGTCAAAACCAGTGGCAGCACTGTTGGCCAGATCCAACCAAATTTATCAGAGCCACAGAAATGTCAGACATAAACTGCTACAAGCTTTGAGGAATTTACCTCATCTGGGAGGCAAGATCTTACTGATGCTGTTACTGAACAAAAGCCTGCAAAATGAGCTCATCATCTTCGACAGCAGAAAATCCTCAAGGGAGAATGGCAATGGAAGTTTCCCAATCAGCAGAGACCTTCATTAAAAACACTAGCCCTCTTACATACCAGAGGGTCCAACCAGAAGACACAACACACCAGACTGCGTTAGCTCCATTGCCGATAAGACTTTTTTCTTTCACGTGAGTTTGTAATTGCCTAATTGCCACTAGCTAATGCTAATTGCTCCACAATCTTGATCCTTCCATACATTTTAGGAAGTTGAAAAAAAAGGGATGTCTCTTAAACTTTTTACATTGTCAGGGCTTTTATTGTTCCTTGCTCTCCTCCTGAAAAGCTGAACTGCACTGTTTCACACAAATAACAGACACTGAACAAACTGACAGCAGACACTGAGGGGAGAGAAAAATAAACAATACTCACACAGAGAAACTGTTTCTTCAGTGACCTTTTCTTATCACACTGAGGAAAAGGTAGACAATATTTTCGTCATTGCTAGTGTATTTCCCCCAAATGTGCTGGCTAATCAGTAAGAATAAAGTTGAAGCCAAGAGTTTTACCTACTAAGCATTGCCTTGTGCCTACCTTCATTAAAATTTATCTACCATCATGTTGCCCAATCACCCACTTTGATTAGGTCCTCCTGGAATTCCTCTCCATTCTCAGTCATTTTGTGTAACAAATAATTCTGTGTCCTCAGCAAATTCACTGCCTTGCATACTGCTTCCTCCTCAAGATTGTAACTAAAGTTGTTGAGTGGCAGAGATATTGAGGGCACCTGCAGTCAGCTTGGCAATAAAACTATTTACTCTTCCTTAGCACTTCTTTTCTCTTTTGAAAAACTCTTGCCTTTCCCCATACGATTACAAACCTCCATTAATATTCTCCCTTGGGTGACTTTCCCAATAGACTTGGGTAAAACTAAGTAAATATGTGGCTTAGTAACTTTGTGCCTTCATAGAGCTTTGCCAGGTTTATTGCAGATAATGTATTCTGACAGAAATTTTGCTGCTATTTGTCTGTTTATGTTTAACCATCTGTGTTATTTATGTCTTCAGTGATCTCTTTTATGTTTAGGTGAGTGTGTGCATTTTACAGTGCAGAGTCAGAAAAAGTCTATTGCAAAACAGAGAACAGATTCCTATCTGTACCTTGCAATAGAAATATTAAAAAGACAAAGCCACAGTGTTGGTAGTGCTCACCATTATTTCTGTAAATGAATGGGACATATCCATGCATTGCTGAAAATCCAATTAGTATAAGTCCCAGATACTCTCACTTACAGTACTGTCTTTGTCTCTTTGCTCTTTTCGAAGAGTATTTGCAGTTTGTCACCTAGCATTTATTTATTGTTTCCTTTGTGTCATGATTAATGAGTATTAGGAAAGTGCATATTTAGCTTATGTGCTATTAAAGGAAATTGGACCAAAGCTGTCCGAGGATACTCAACAATGGCTAGATACAATTTTCTCTCCGCATATGGGATTATTTTAGAAGCTGTACAAGTACTTTAGAATTAGAAAGTCAAATTATTTTCCTTCTTCCATAGTGATTATATTCATTTTAGGTGGAAAAGCTGTAGAAGCATGGATGGGCTAATTGCCAGTTCCATGAAAGGCAGATTAATACAGGTGAGTTTATCCTGTGCTGGCTTTCAAAGTTGTTGGTGTGACCCGTTCTGCTGTGGGTGCATTTGCATTTTCTTGTGACGGGCATCAAAGGCACATTTTGGGTCTTCAAAATGAAAAAGAAAATAATCTTGGCATCCTAAAGATGGAGCTGTCAGAGCAGCAGTTTACCAGCTGTTCTACAGCAGAAAGAAATCTTCAAATCCAAATTTGAGAGAATTTGAAAGGCCGCTTTAGGATAAATTTCTGTATTTTCTTAGTTCTGTGGATCTCAATTGCTCGAAATAAATGGCTAGTGAACTGAGCCACCGGGCTACCTAGAGTCCATGGTGTTTGTGAGTGAAGTGTTCAGCCAGAAGAAAGCGTCCTGCCCCTGGCAATCTTTTAAAATTAAGAAAGATTAATTTGGAGAAAGCATTGCCTCCCATGCCCTGCTTGGTCTTCCTCAAAAGCCATAAGAGTATGAATACCTAAGATAGTTCCAACTACTTCTTCAGTAGGTTTTTTTTTTTCTGGTTTTTTTGGGTTTTTTTGCTGTTACATGTGCAAGTGAGCACTGTAATATAACGTTTTCACCTCCATGTTCATCTCTGAGGAAATTACCACTTGAAATTTGTTTACTGGACTATTTCTGAGATTCAGCCACAAATGATTCCATGCTGGCTTGGGAATATGCCACTTCAGCGCAGTTCATACTCACAGCGGCTCAAACAGCTGCCATTTAAATGTAATGGCAAATAATGTCTTAACGGTCATGAAAAAAGAATCACGATCTCAAATATTGTTACCTGCTTTGCTTGTAGACCAAGCATTTTACACCTGCAAAAGAAAGATCACCCAGCAAATATATCTGTAATAGCCTGTCTATAATAGCAAATAAAGGGAGAGTTGTGTTTATTGATCAATGCCTGTTCATAATATTTGAATGTGGAAGGCTTCACACTTTTTTTTTTTAAAAAAAAAGCTATAAAATTGGTTTGAGTTGGTCGTGGTGTTGCAGCCTTCTCTGTGCAGTGTTTTGTGGGGCAGATTGCAATGGGGTGTTAACATTGCGTTGATGTCTTAATAGATTAAAAGTAATTTTGCATTTCTGACTGGAACAAGTTCTAATTGACTAACTGATTATGATAAATTATGGCATCCTTTGGAATGGTTTATTAGTCCTGTCAGGATTTGTTTAAATTAAATCTGCAACATTTCTACCTGTTCCCATACCAGGAACTGAATGCATCTTAGAAATCACTGTAACTGAACAAACAAATTTAAACACTTAGCCAAGCCATGGTTGTAATGCAAATAAGATCAAGCTGTTGAAAAATGAATGGGAGACATGTAGGGACCTCCATGCTAGAATTTCACAGTACTTGAGAAAGCTGAGCAATGAAAAGTACTGCTTTATGTTAGGATTTCTGATCCTAAGACTGAGGCTCATCTTGGTTTGGAATTGCTCAGCTGCTAATCTAAAAGGAACCCTGGTGTTGCTTTCCACTCAGCAGCTCTCAGCAGATCATCTCCCAGCTCCCAAGCAACTATTAGGATAAAAAACCTTCCCAGTAACTCCTCCAGTATACTGGCAAATAGAAATAGAAGCATAATGTTGTCCCACGAGTTTGTTCTACAGTATATGCTGAGGAACAACAGTGTCTGGGTCTGCTTGTATGTTAGGGGCTGAAAACTGATGATCTTCAGATCTGTTTGACTTCTGCACTGCTGATCCTTCACTGTTGTTTTTGGTACATGTCCCATTAGTACCTAGAGCCTTGGCCCTTCTGGGGCATCTGGTGATTTATTTGAATTTATTCTTGGATTGTCTTTCCTCCTGACACGTTCACACTAGTCCTCAACCTTACTTTATTTTATTGATTTTTTAGTTGCTGTGATTCTGTGATCTGTAGACTTTTGCTTGGGAGCTACACTCACAACAGCTTTTTTTGAAACTGAGTGGTACTTGTTTATTCATAGGAGTTGGGAAATTGCAGAGAAAGAGTTAAAATAACAAAAGGCCTGTCAGCCTTACCAGACAAATCCAGCTTAAGACAGGTTTTCCCACCAGCTGACCCACTGCAGACTCTTTACCTGTTGCATCCCCCAAAAGAGGACCCTGTCTTTTGGAAGCCAGGCAGGTGTGAGCACCTTCTGCAGCCGGAAGATGCGACCAAGCACATTCGATAAGCGCTGTGGAAGGTGTAGGTGGAGCAATGCAACTCTCATTCTCTGGGCACAGAGCTCTCCCTCCAGTTCCAGCACATCACACTACCCAGACAAGTGCAGGTACCTGTGTTACATATATATGTACAAAAGAAGGAAACAAACAGATAACCCTGAGGTCTCCCTGCTTGGGAGCTGTAAATCTTAGAAATCTTATTTTAAATGTCAGCAGGCTCATGTTCTAGCTTTAATAATCTGAAGGTAAGAATTACTTCAAGTTCCTTAACATCTTTTGAGGCAAGCAACTAATTACCATCCTGTCTTTATTTTTTTTTTTAAATCTATTGATGAATAGAAGTAAGGAAATTCTGCAAGGTATTTTCCACTGATTTTTCTCTCTTTATCTGAATATCCCCTTTGCCCATCCATGCCGCCTTTGTGCATTCACTTGCAGGAGCTGTTCTACCATAATACTTTTAATTATTCTTGGTATTGTAGAACTCTATCTGATTATTCTGTATCTTGCATGCTCTCAGTTATAAATCAACATTATTATTTTCAGAATCACCTGTTACTCTGTATGTTCAACTGCAAACATTAATATGAAAGTATAATCAGACTCTCTTCAAAAGTGGTTGTAGATAAATTCTCAATAAAGCAAGATATGGCAAAAAGGTCTCTTTCCTTCCTGACATTAGCTGTTGAAAGAAAACTAGAAGAGGTTTAATATCCTTGTAGTTGTTCAAGTGGGAAACCGTCAAAAATTGTGTAATCTTAAATTGAACAATTTGTATGTCCTGGTTTATTTAGGCTGTATTACACCCACTATTGGAACCGAAGTAACTTTTATATTAAGAGAAAGAGGAAAAAGATGCTGTAGGTTGTACACATAATGGTCTAGCTAGAGTATTTAGACCTGGATACATCTGTTTTCATAAAGATGGAACAGCTCGAGGTCCCAGAAGCTCTAATGCCTGGACCATTATTTTTAAAGACCAGAAGCTGAAGAGTTCTCAAATCCACCAAGCAATCAAAGATTGTTTTTTGCAAAATGTTCAATAGCTCGAGATGAGTAAAAAAGATACAGAGAAACAAAGTTAAGTCCAAGCTGGACCCTTTTCTCCCACCTCCTCCTAGATATAGTTTGCACTCATTAAAGAACTCTGCATGTTGTATTTCACTAGATTAATAACTAATGCGTTGTTTGAAAGGCTGTCATGTCCACTGCAATTATTTTCATTTATATTCTTTTTCTGAAAGGATTAATTTCCAAACAAATGCTACAATTCTTTTGGGCTTCTCTAGCAATTGTAGGAAACCACAGGAGTGCTATAACCATTAGCTTAATTTCAGAGCTGAAAAAGTTGAGCATCTCATAGTTATGCAGAAACTATGCTGATAGTTTGCTTTTCTTTTAAAGTGTACTCAGGCTACACATAGGTCAAAATATTAAGAACTTCATAAAATTTTGACAGATAATGCTCAGCCATCTTTCCAACCATCCCTTGTTACTGTGCGGTGTGCGTCATTAGGAAAGTCCAAAGAAAAGTTGGTGGTGATGAGGCAGGTCTGACCTCAAGGCAGGACCACATACATCTGTGAGTCAGGATCAGGATCAGGTTTGGAAACCATAACCAGGGCCAGGCCCAGCTCAGTGATCACGAGGCAAGCCCGTAGCGATGAAGCAGGCCTGGGTCAAGCCGTGTTAGCCTGTTGGCCAGGGTCCTGGTCTGAACCAGCTGGGTCCGTGACCAGGGATGGGCATGACTGTGATGCCACTGTGATGAAGCTCAGGTGGGGACCAAGGATGACAACCTCAGCCTGAAGACAGCTCCCAAGAGGAGGAGGGCAGCCCTTGGGCAGGCTTCCGTCAGCCCTTTCTTCACAGCGTTCCTCACCAACTGTAAATCCAGAGGAACAGACAGAAAAAGAATTAGGACCGGGAAGGTGAATTAGCAGTATATCAGGGGATTAAACTAAATGGTTGTAGTTGGATGATGTGAGAACAAAATCAAAGGGCATGAGACAATGATCATTGTCCACAAGTATGAGAAAAAAGAACAAAGTATTGTATCAGGATAGCACAAAGCCATATGTAACTTCTCTAAGGGATGTAAGCAACATTACAGAAAGAAAAATAAAGGTGGCAGTCAGAGGAGATAAAATATTCAAGAGTGACATATATACAGCCATGTAGTTGTTTATGAAGGAGGTGGTGAAAGTCTGTGGCTTAGAACATTTTTAAAATGGCCTCACTGAAGCTTTCCACATCCTCTTCTAAGGAGTTGTCCATGACTGACTGTAGCCTCTCACTATTTGCTCCTTTGTTAGAGCTCTGGACAATGATCTCTAATTTCCTGTCAGACAACTCAAAACTTGTTTTTGAGCACTGAAGTACTGAGAGAAGGATCCTTATGAAATATTGCTGGGGCTTGAAAAATGTTTCCGCTGTGTACAGCCTCCTATTAGTTTCCAGAGTCAGTAGCTAATGGAAGCTAACTGAAAGCAAGGATCAATCTTATGTCTGCTATTTGAGAACATCTGCGAATAGATATTTTTATCTCTTCTTCTCCCAGTTACATTAAATTTAGTAACATCATTTCTTGTATCTTGTTATATGTACAGCAATAAATTCCAAAGATAAGACAGTGACAATGGGAAGTCTTATTTAGTTAAATGAGCCTACAGGCATATGGATGAGTGCTCTTCATAAGTTTCAGATTGGCATAAAGAGGTTCTGCAAGTGAGTCCAACTTGAAACTTGTGTTGAAGAGTCACTAAATGAAGCTAATTAACACCAATTATTATTATTATTATTTTTAGTCTCAAGTCTCAAAGGCGAGTATTGGTGCGTGATGAAGCAGTACCATAGTCCTACATAACTCTGTCTTGATAAAAGATGTAGTCTGGTGGCAATGTGCTCGCAGGACAAATACTATGTTTTCCGTTCAACCCTTCCATTTATTCCATTATTCATTGTCAACGTCAGTATTAGCTAATTTTGAACTTACCCTTTGCATCTGACCAACAATCAAATAGATATCATGACCTTCCTCCTGCTGGTACAGAAGGACTTTTTATTGTCTGATGACACTTTTTGTGATAAGGTGGGAGCACTGAGGTGCACTGGGTAGCAAACACGCTGGGAATCAAGGCACCTTGTAGCTCATTTTGTAAGGGGATAAAAATAAACTTTCTGTGCTCCCATTTCTCATGTATGAAGTGAAATTAGTAGTGTATTGCTTTATTGAGAATTCTTTCAATGAGAAGACATGACTGTTTTGATGAGAAGGTCTTGAACTGTGACTGCAGAGAAAGAAGAGGAAGGATTCTTCACTTATTCTCACAGTATTGTCCAGGGAGGCTGTTCTCACTGCTTATACTAGCTTCTCACTGTGAATAATTGCTGGGCTCCTTTGGGGATAAAAATCTCTCACATCTGACTGATCTTTCTGCTGTGGTGGAGACAAACACTATCCTAAATACTGAGTTTTCCCATCTTGAGTGTAAAGCAAAAACCCAAGTGTTGGAGCTATGTAGTTCAAAGTCAGATCAAAGAAATAAAACTGCACTGATTGCATTGCTGATGATGTCTTGCTAGCGAAAAATGAAGTTCAAGTGTCTGTGATGTCCATTTTACGCCTGCATGACACAGGTGATGCTGTTGATCCAGGATATTTTTACTGACACAACTGTAAACTCCAGTTGAAATCTGCAGAGATTGTTGTGAGAGGTTCTTCTCTTCCCTTTCAGAGACACTGCTGGAGGTAACGTTATATGCACTTGTACTTGCAGAGCTTTTCTATGAATTACATCAGGCATCTGTCTTGTCACTTTGCCCGTACTGTGTATTTTGCCTCTGCACCTGTTTTTTTCTGTGCAAGTGAATAAGCTAAGTAGCAGGTATTCCTAATAAAATCAGAATTAGGAAAATTTCCATCTCCCTCCTAGCTGAGGCTCTAAGGCTGTGTGCTCAAAAGGTATAGTGAGATAGAAAAATTTTAACCCTGAAAGCTTTAAATGTTTATTCAGCCTTAATCTTTCTCTGTGTCCTTGATTTAACTCAGAATGTCATTGACAGATACATCGTTCTTACTTTGTCCTACCAATTCTTTAAAACTGCTCTGTAAGTGAGAAAGACAAGCAGGCTGGGTGATATATCACACTATATGCAATGCAGTTCTTTCCCTTTTCATGGGAGAATTTACAATTCAGAGTGACACTCAGTGAGTTTTTTCAGTGGAGAAAGAAAATGCAGATGATATGCAACAGTGAATGAAGGGATGATGCAGCATTTGAACGTGCTTAAGCAATGATTATTTCATCCTAAAAGAAAACCCTTTCATAGACTCAATAACACCATAAGACCATGACTTATAACTACCTCTTAAATGCATGTGGCTCATGAGCTGTTCAGGTGCGAGTCTTGTGGTTGAGACCCTGGTGTTTTGGTCACTGGGCAATCAGCACCTCTGGTTGTAGATTTAGTGAGCTGCAGGGGTCTGGGAGTTTGACACAGTTGTAAGTAAAATGGAGGCAGGGTCTGATTCCTGTCAAGTAGCGTGAACTGGCAAGGTACTACTGGGGACTAGCTCCCCCCATAGCAGGTCTGTATTGGAGACAACTCATTGGAAAAGCCAAAAAAAAAAAAGAGTAAATTGAGCTAATCATTAAGGACGATCAGGGACTCAGTGCTTGAGTTTGGTCCTTGGTACTCTTTTTATTTTACTGTATAAACACACTGCCTAGAACCCAGATATAGCCCCTAGGCCAGCTCTATCCCGTGGTGAAGTGAAAGGACTTTTAGGAAGACACCTCTGCCTCCTGTATCTGGGCTACTCCTGGAGCTCTCCCTCTTCTTGCTTCTTTGAAGTATGAAATCTCATCCACCCGGAGATTTTGGGATGCCCCTCACGTGGTCAGGAGGGTGATTCAGTTCAGATTTATGGCCTCTCTACGTAGCAGCTCAGGGCAGCATCCCCCCATCCTTGGGGGAACTCCATCTCCCCATACTGCTCTTCCAAATCCTGGTGCAAGACAACAACATTCAAAGCATCATAAGCAAAAGTAAACCCTTTCTATATCAGGATGCACTGTCATCAGAAAACGTCTCCTCTAACCAGTTAAAATAGATGGTACAGACCGCAAGCTCGGGATAGTCCGGAAAGCTGTTCAGCTGACCCTGTATAGGTGTCTCTGAGACTGAGAGGGATAGCCCACTAAATGCCTCCATCCCTTTTGTCTCGTTTGTCGATGATATACTGGGAGCATACCCAGCTCACACAGAGACACCTGCATTGCCATACCTATGTGTAGGCGTCTCACCTGAAGCTGAATCCCACCCTTCTCTATCTTGCGGAGTAAATCTTTGACATCAGGTCATGTCTGTTTCTGGGTTCACTTCCAATTGATGGTCAAGGATACTGGGATTTTCCTAAAGAAGGTCATATTACTTGATTGTGATTCCAGCTATACAACAATCAGCTGTGTGGTTGGCACACAGATTGATATGCTCAAGCTATCTGGATAATAATCACCTCGGCATGGCTATTAGATTTAATCTCTCTTGGACTTGCAGATCAGCTGCATCTCCCAGCTGCAGCACAGACATATATCCATCCATGAGAGCCTGGAGGTAGAATGTGGGGGCTTAACTGGAGTATTATTGAAATGAGCTCTCTTCCATCAAGACACTTTCATGCTTAGTGTTACGGCTTTTGTTCTCAGGCGTTGGTCTGCTGGCGCAGGTCTGCGCTGGGGAGTTGGCAGACACTGCCGCTGAACTTGCTGTCGTAATGTTTGTTAATTTTGAGAGAAATCTAGGCACACACATCTTTCTTTTCTTTGTTTTGTTCCCCAGTAGTCACTTCATTGTCTCCACTTTTGGAAGATGAGCTTCACTGAGTCCAGGTGTTTTCTTGCATCCTTTTAATCACGAGAAGCATGCACCATTTACTTTGCTTAACATGGAATCATAGAATCATAGAATGGTTTAGGTTGGAAGGGACCTTGAAGATCATCGAATTCCAACTTCCCTGCCATGGGCAGGGACACCTCCCACTAGACCAGGTTGCCCAAGGCCACGTCCAGCCTGGCCTTGAACACCTCCAGGGATGGGGCCTCAACAACTTCTCTGGGCAACCTGTTCCAGTGCCTCACC
>NW_009647838.1:1100868-1101927 GCF_000708025.1 Charadrius vociferus
GTCCAGGTCCCTCTGGATGGCATCCCTCTCCTCCAGCGTGTCTATCTCACCACACAGCTTGGTATCATCAGCAAACTTGCTGAGGGTGCACTCTACCCCACTGTCTACGTCTGCGACAAAAATGTTGAATAATACAGGTCCCAGTACTGACTGCTGAGGAACGCCACTCATCACTTCTCTCCACTTGGACACTGAGTCGTTGACCACAACTCTTTGAGTGTGACCGTCCAGCCAGTTCTTTATCCACTGAGTGGTCCATTTGTCGAATCCATGTCTCTTCAATTTAGGGACCAGGATATCGTGTGGGACAGTGTCAAACGCTTTGCACAAGTCCAGGTAGATGACATCTGTTGATCTTCCCTTGTCCACTGCCGCTGTAACCCCTTCGTAGAAGGCCACCAAATTTGTGAGGCATGACTTGTCCTTGGTGAAGCCATGCTGGCTGTCACCAATCACCTCTTTGTTATCTATGTGCCTCAGCAGAGTTTCCAGGAGAATCTGCTCCATGATCTTGCCAGGCACAGAGGTGAGACTGACTGGTTTGTAGTTCCCCGGGTCTTCCGTCTTTCCCTTTTTGAAAATAGGGGTTATGTTTGCCCTTTTCCGGTCGGCAGGAACCTCACCAGGCTGCCATGACTTCTCAAATACGATGGCTAGTGGCATAGCAACTTCATCTGCCAGTTCCCTCAGGACCTGCGGATGTATCTCATCAGGTCCCATGGACTTGTGCACTTTCAGGTTCTCAGGTGGATCCTCACCTACAGCAGGCAGTTCTTCACTTTCCCAATCCTCGCCTTTACATTCTGTATCATGGGCAGTGCGGCTGCAGTCCTTGCCAGTGAAGACTGAGGCAAAAAAGTCGTTTAGGACCTCAGGTCTGTCTCTGTCCAGGGTAACTGGCTCTTGCGTTTCCTTCCAGAGAGGGCCCACATTTTCCCTAGTCTTTCTTTTCTCGCTGACATACTTAAAGAAGGATTTTTTGTTTGTCTTAATGTCCCTGGCCAGATTGAGTTCTGTCTGGGCTTTAGCTTGTCTGACTCAATCCCTGGCTGCTCGAAC
>NW_009647838.1:1103034-1168177 GCF_000708025.1 Charadrius vociferus
TCAGCCGTGCCTTCGTTGAGGCTGACTTGGCTGGAGCAGCTGTAATTGTTTTGTGCTGCTCTCCAGGCGGCAGTCCTTTGCCGGGTATTAACGGAGCCTTCCCACTGGCTCCTGTTTGTCCAGGAGCTCCTGAGCACCTGTTTTGGTTTTCCCACAAAGCACGTTGGGGTGCATGCTTCTCTTGCATTTTCTTTACCTCTGAGATTATCGGAAACCAATTTACTGACAACAAAAGGAGAAGGCCCCAATTGTAGTTTGCATATTTCTATCCTTGAGAAGTCCTTCACACGCTTTAAGCAGTAGTGTTCAAAAAAAATCAGTGAGCTATCAAAAATAGAGCAGCAAGTAGTGCGCTCCATTTATTTTTGTCTCTCAGCTCTCCATGTTGGATTAGGAAACATTAAATATTTTAAACTGAGGAGGCAAAGGATGAATTCTGGGCTTGATGCTAAATCCTGACTGTACCAGCAAAAGATAAACCAAACTTGTATAGTATTTGGTGATGCATAAATACTCAGTGTTGTTTAAAAATGCATAATTTGACATTGTTTTGGACTCCCTTGACATTAAATTAACTCAGCCTTGAGGAAATAATTTAATACCTGCTTCAAGCGGAGAATCCAAAATACTCTAAAATTTCCAGTGCACGATCCAAGTCGCTCACAAACTTATTCCTGTTCTCTCTTTCTTCCCCCTCTCACATCAGTAAAACATTACATGTATTTGAGAGTGTTTTCTATTTTCTTTTCAAGTAAATGAACTATTGAATGTTTTGTGAAACTAAGTTTACATCTTAATTTTACATCTTAATTTTATTTAAAAATAAAATGTCTTGGGCACTACACAATATCTTTGTGGCCCTCAAAAATGTCCATTAAAGTTGATTCTTGTTGATTTTTATCATCGTCTCTGTTTTTCTCAGCCCATACTGTGGTTATTAGCTATCACAGTGCAAACTGTTTATGCCTTTGTGCCGTTCTTCTGGCACACATTGCAGTCACTGTACAGTGTCGTCAGGGTTGGAGTCTGCCTACGTCTTTCACATTTCAATAAAAGGTATTAATGAGCAGCTCTACAGAATGCAGGCTTAATTCATTTAATTGCTTGTACGGACTAACTGCAGTTGTTATCCCTCACTGCTTAAATGAAAACATTTATTTCTGCTCAAAAATATTGTCAGCTCCAACACAGCAAAATACTGACAATTGCAGTAAGCATAGCAATAACTTGTAGCCAATGTGTAATCTGTGCTTGATGTGTGTGTAATTGATAAAAATTGCTTTCAGTTGGTAACAATAAAAGAATACACCATGCTCCATATATCTGTCGTGATGGCTTTGTGCTGGCTTTTGATGATCTTTGGGAGCATTGCAATAAGACAGAAGGTCAGCGCACTTCATTCCTTTTAAATGAGTTTCCATATGGTCTTTAGTGTGTAATGTAAGAGGTGAAGGCACTCTGGGCTTTCTGAGGAAGTGTCGTTTATGTTAAGCTAATGCTAGCATGTAAGGACTGTTGTGAGCCTCTAGTCTGGCTCCTTGTATAAAGAAGGCTATCGGCCAGTACTCAAACGATTCTTGTTTGAATAAATCTTGTCTGTCAGAAAAAAAAATAAATCATGAATTAAAGATGAAAGAGACAGGATGAGTGAGCGTGTGTGTGGTGGCAGAGTGCTCCGTCTTACTGGCAAGAAGAAAAAGAGAGGAATCGAGGGATCAGGGTTTTTTACAAGAGTGGGCAGAGAAACATCCCTGAGGGAGTCATTTTGGCACAGAAAGCAAGGGGTAGGAGTTATATTCCCATCTCCCGCTCAAGGCCCTAATTTCCCAAGCAAACTGCAGCTCTGACATCCCTTCCTGCACACATCTTTGTGATGGGAGCAGGATGAGGTGTAGCCATCTGCCAGGGGCACTGTGCTGATTGCTTTCTTTGACATCTGGGAAAAGCTATTCCTCTTGCTTCCACACTGATGGCGTGATATTTTTCCATGTGTTCCACGGGAGAGAAGCGCAGTTGGATGTCCAGGAGAGTCAAGTTCTGGTTCCTGGTGCTTCCTTTCAAAGGGGTCAGCTGGCTCTTTTGTAAGGCAACAGGGTTGATGGGCACAGAAGGTGCCAGCTCCCTGAACCGCAGTAAATTGCTGAGGAAAGTGGTGCTTTACCTGTAGAAAGAGGGATTAGTACAGGAATTGCACTATGAGTGAGGAACTGGCCAGAGGAAAGACAAGATCAGGTGCTACTGAAAAGGCAAGTGTTAGGCTAAGGTGAAGATATTAATAGAGTCCCTCCAAAACTGATTTGGGCGCTAATCTTATTTAGTATTTTAATTTCTGACCTTGGTAGCAGTGTGCTAATGAAATTTGCTGACAATCTCAAGTGTGAAAGCTGCATCAATGAAGAAGAGATTTGGTTATCATACAAAGAGAGTCAGATGACCTTGAAGTCTCAAGTAATAGAAGTGGGGTGAAATTCAATTGTACAAAAATACAAGTTCCCGCACTCAGAAACTATTAAGAGGAATTTTTACTACAAGCTAAGAGGTCATCAGCTGAAAAAAACCTCAACAGGAAGATCTGGTTGTATTGGATACCCTATGACTATTAATATAATCAAAGGCACGTAGCCCTGAAAATATCAGAAACAATCCCAGGAAGTACTTGAAGAGACTGTTTCAGTAGAGGGATATGAACACCGTCTTGTAAGACTTTGGTGAGACCTCTTCTGGAATCGCATCTTAATCAAAAGAGATTAACTCCAGCTGGAACACAGCCAGAAAGTGCTGCCAGTGTGGTTATGGGAGGAAACAGCCCATTACAGCAAGTGAAGTGAAATTCCCTCATCTCGTCTAGTTTGGCAAAGTGAAAGACCAGAGGAGATGTAGCCTATAAATACATACAGGCGGCCATTTAGTGATCAGTGATGGTTTATTCATTATAATGCATTTATTTCGTTTCACCATCATTTGTGTGAGGACTGTTAGCACATAATGGAAAGGAAGATTGCAGTTACAGCTGAGCATGTAAGCTGGTGGCTGGAGAGAAGTGACAGCCAGTCCTCTCTGGGCTTGCTTTGCTTTCCCCTGGCTTCCAGCATGAACATGTGCTTCACCCCAAAGATGCAGAAGAAGGGCTGCTGAAGTGATCAGGGGGATGAAAGCCTGATATGTAAAATGGGACTGGTTGAGCATTGCACAGGGCTGCATGTAAATATTAGGGTGCGGGGATATAAGTGAGGAAAAAGAACGTTTTAAATGAAAGGACAGTGTTGGCATGAAAACATTTGGTACATATGGCTATGAAGACATTTAGACCTAACATTTGAATAAATTTAGAAATCAGGTTATTAAGGTAGGAGAAGAGAGGCTCAGGAAGAGCTTTTATGTAGAAGAAGGAGCTAAAAAAGCCTCACAGCTTTTAAGATGGGGGTTGTTCGGCCTGTGAACAGGATTATGTGATACACTTGCTCGCCACACCAGGACAGTGAATTTCAATACACAGATTCTCCAGTCAGTCCCTGTATTACGCTGTATGTTCCTACTAAGGTACGAGAAGCATAGTCAGGCCAGAATATTTTTAAGCATCATAGGAACAACTCAGCAGCAGCAAGTGAACAGAGATTCTCCTGCTTTGATTTTTACACATATATAATAGCCAAGATTATTTCATCAGTGCCTTCATTCATCTCAACTTGCTCAAGTATAATGGAAGCTGCCTACACTTACACAATTTTCTTTTCAGAACTACAAATGTGTCATCATAATTGTGGCTGTATTCCCTGTCTTCTTTTTTTTTTCACTGAGTAGAAATAGTAGCACATTCATAACAATTTTTTAAGATGCTGCTGCATATGTCCAACTTGTGTGTTAAGATGGCAGAAAACTACTGCTGTTTTTTTTCCAGAAAATCTGAAAATAATTGTAGTTTCACATTTTCAAAGGAAAAAAAAAGAATTAGTTTTGGTAGAAGTTTTCAGCCTTTTCCTTTTAGGCTTTTGACTTTCAGATTCCTTGTGGGTTTTCTTTGTCACTGTTATTTTCACTGAAGGAGAAGGTAAAAGGAAAAAAGGAGATAGGCAGAATGAGGAAAAACCCAGACAGGTTGGTGCAATAGCTGGATTAAGAAAAGTTGTGTTGTGCAGAAAAATGAGAAGGAGAAAGGCAGAAAAAAGGCATTCCTTATAGTGAAATATTGCTGTGAGTTTGACAAGAACTGGGTTCTTCAGCCTAAGGAGGAAAAGCCTGGTCAGATACAATAAGTCTTCAAACCATAAAAAGGTGTTACAAAAAAGTAATAATCTGTTCACAATGCCCAGAGTAGATAAAACAAGTAGTAACGGGTGAAAATTGAAGAATCACTCAAGTGAGACATTAGAAAATCTCTTTTTAAATAATGGATGTTGTAAGCAGGGGAGGTCATGTGGGAGGTTTCGGAAGCGTCGTCCAAGGGAGGGTCTGAGGAGTGATGTGGCTGCCGCTGATTTTGCCTTTCCGTGGGGAGATGGACCAGGTGACCTCACCGAGTCCTTCCTGTTTCCATTTTTCGATTATTCTATTTGCAAATATAAAGGTATTTTTATAAAGGATCTTAGCTTGTCTTTGAATTTATTAATGTTCTATACCTAACTGCTGGGAATCAAGGTGTTTAGGGAAGATCAGACTTGACCCTTCTGACAATAATCTACATGTTTAACTTTGCTACCAGCAGGCTACTCCTAATAGCAAAATTAAGCACATACCTCAGTTTTCCCAGACTTGCAAAGACATCTTGCATGGCACGTAAAGGCTTGGGGATTCTACTCTGTAAACACTGGCCTTGCCACTAGAGCTGCTGAATACTTAACACAAGTACTGAGTTTCACATCCCCGTTGTTAAATGGTTCCTAGAGACATCGTAGAGGGAAAAGATACAAGAGCTATCAAAATATTGCATTTGCTCATAATGGTATCTTTAGATTCAGGCATATCATAGCTATATGCATAACACCTCTGTGTGACAGTGATTAACACCACTCAGTCATGTAGAACCTTTAAAGACAGGCAAAAGATCTGAGTATCTGAAGTCGTTGCGGACTGAAAAGGTTTGGGGAGTGTTAGCATGCTGCTTCTGAGACATTTAATTGAGAACTCAGAAATAATAACGCGTAGCCATTTCATTCATCCTGTGGAGTGGTTGGTCCTATGCCAGAGGTGAATTTCATGTTATTTGAATGGGTTTTGCTTCCCAGAGCATTCAATTCTGACACCATTACTCCTTAGTCCTTTAATCATTCCAGTAAAGTCAATGGGTAAAGTACTTCATCGTCTGAGCAAAGATAAAAGGATCTGGTCCGTAAGGAAAAGAGATCTCGGTCTGCTGCAATTGACAATCCAGTATTTTTCTTCCCTTGCTCATTTTCTGATATATTACAATTTTTCAGCAGTGAGCTATTCCTTGTGTAATTGCATTGGAATACCTCGGGCTCATTTTTCTAATAACGCTGCATTTTGTGGGGAGATTAAATTTCATGCATAGTTACAGCATATAATCTTTTCAGCACTGAGAGAATAGACAGAAATTAAGCTAGAGTACTGATGGCTGCTATGAATTTAGTATGTCATATTTTTAACTACCACCTTATTCTCAAGTAAAATTTTGCCCTGGCCAAACATTTAAAGTCACACCAAGAGCTCTTCAAGAATTGCTGATGGTTGTAATGCTGTCAACGGGAGATACTAGTTTAGAAATACACTGTGATTATTTTTTGGTGCCAGGCAAATAGAAACTGAATGCATCTTTGAAATTAGTTGATGTTTTTCACTTCTTCCCTGTTTGGTATTACCTGCAGCATCAACAGTTTGCAGACCACTTTTAATAATTGCTACATTAGACATAGCTGTAGAGGTGCCTGATGAAGGATGAGACTCACGCTTGGACAAACACATCTACCTTTTGTTACAGCCCAGACTGTTTGGGCTTGCAATCACAACCGAGCATCAAATAGAGAGAAAGGGGATATTGTGTTTCAGAGATTTACACCTCTTCATAGATTTAAACCTCTTCATCCATGTAACAACACTAAGCCCTAACCCCGTTCCAGCCCTCAGCGCACTCACAGTCACTGTGTCCCATGCCTTCCCCTGGCCCCAGCAGTATTTCCCTGCACCTTACTTCTGTTGTGCACACACAGGGATCTGCTCTTGTCTCCAGCCCTAGCTTGGCTGTCACCTTGGACAGACCTGACCTCAGACCATGCCATCTACCTGCTTTGAGAAAAGAAGTGACCACTTCAGTTCTTGTTAATCCACTTGTGGGAAATGGAGCCTGCCTGGCACTGCCTTCTGTCTCTGTCCAGGGGAATGTACTCACCCTTGGGTTCAAATCAGGCTGGTTTTGATGAGTGATATGTGTCTTGCATGTCTCTGTATGTCAAAAGAGATGCAGACTGTCCAGCGCAGCCTTGCCCCATAGTCTGCTCGGCAGGTATAGGCTATGGGTTTGAACCCCTCTTGGCTGAGGAGGTGTTTGGAGCACACCCCAACGTCCCAGGGCAGGATAATGTTCTAGCACAGGCATAAGGAGATACCAGAGAGGAAGGACAGATGTTATCCATCATATTGCCATGTCATCCCCTCCACCACAGCACAGAAATATGGCTCTGATATTCAGATCTTCATAGAATCATAGAATGCCAGGTTGGAAGGGACCTCAAGGATCATCTGGTCCAACCTTTCTTGGCAAAAGCACGGTCTAGACAAGATGGCCCAGCACCCTGTCCAGCTGAATCTTAAAAGTGTCCAATGTTGGGGAATCCACCACTTCCTTGGGGAGCTTATTCCAGTGGCTGATTGTTCTCATTGTGAAAATTTTTTCTCTCGTGTCCAATCGGAATCTCTCCAGGAGTAACTTGTACTTTTCAGCAATCTGCCAGAGATTTCAAAACAGACAAGACATAGAAAAGTGTCCTCCTCAGAAAGCATGGAGCAGCAAAGACAGGAGCATGCTTGCTTCTAGTGATGAGACCTGCACTGTGAGCCTTGAAGTGCGGGTCACATCAGCAAGAAGAGAGCAGGCTGAGAGGGTTAGTTACCAGGCTGGAGAAATACATCTCTCTGCTGGATGGCACTGACAAAACAAAGCAACTCCATGTGACTGAAAGCCAAGAGGTTGACTTGAAGATAAAAAGTGGAAGGTTGTAAGGAGAGTGAAATAACATAACACTGAGAAGATTTCTCAAGGGATAAAAGAAGGAAGCTCAAGTAAAGATATAGAAACTTGGCTTGGATCATTCTTCCCGTAGAGGGGGAAATGTCTTCCTCTGGGCATTGCAGTTTTTCAGTCTTTTCATCTTCCAACCCAGGTTCATCCCATGGTACGTAAACTACCTGCCCTACCGGACTGCACAGGGGCACTGAGCATTTCTTGGGGGCCCCTGCTGACTCCCAGGGCAGCTGGAGGAGGCGATCAGCACTGTCCACTGCGGTAACATCTCTCCTCGGGTGTCCACTGAAGGCCCGTAGGACTCAGCATCCTCAGACTGGAGACCTGCCCTCTGAACCCACATCTGGCCTGTTCTTACTAGTTTCCCCAGTGGGGACAGGTCTGGATGACCCTTAACGAAGTTAAATACTGCCATGCCTTCCCTCTCTCCAAGAAGGGTGGGACAGAAAGACTGACTGGGGGAAAGCCAAATGGTTGTGGGAGATAATACATGGAGACAAGAGAAGACAGCGAGGGTCAAAGTAATGTAACATAATGTAATGTAAAAATATTGAGCTGTAGGGGAACGCTGAGATCTTGCAGTGCCCATCAGTCCCTGAAGGCACCCATGGATGCCCATGGTAGGCATTGCCCAGTGGCACTCTGCCCAGAGGCATGGCAGAGTCATGCCATTAGGGAGGACTGAATGTCAGATTAAGTGAGGTGGTGACACACCTCCTCTCACAGCAGCTCCTCCTCCATCCTCCTGCCTGAACTCTCTGGGACATCAGGAAAATTAGTGAACAGCTTGCTAATGACGTGTGCTGCTGTGGTGAGCGATCTGCGAAGCAGAGACGTGTGCTGTCCTGCACTGCTGCTGTGAGTTGGGCTATGGTGTGCCATTCAGCCATGGTAAATAAATATAGGAGTGCTTAAAATTACCCAGAATAACAATAGAGGGATGCTGTGGTATGGAGAAACACGTAAATATATTTCCCCATCCCCAATCCTGGTCAGATTTCTAGCACTGTGGATGGAGAACTTATCACAGCAAAGACCCCACTGATATCTCGTGGCTGTCCCGCACAGTCCACCAAGCTCGCCTGGTGCTCTGCCTTCCCCTTCCCATCAAACGCCCACCTCTCGCCCAGCTTTGAAGACCCATCATAGTTTGTCCATGTCCCACCTCACAGCAGTATAACTGTGTTGTTTGTCACTGCCTCCAGAGCAGCAGTGGTCAGCTCTTCTCACCCACATGGCTGTGGCTGCTGCGTGCAGCTCCTCTTTTGCTCCGTGTCCTGTTTGTGCCTGGAGCAGAAGCTGGAAATGAAAAAGACCCAACAACCCATAAAATCACTGCCTCCTTAGAGCCTCTCCTTGATGGCTACTTCTGTGACCTAGTCCTGCTGCTAGGAAGGACTAAGAAGTCACCGTGCATGTATGTATACACACAGACACTCATACATATTCCCCCACCTCCATTTCAATACCACAAAATTGGAGAGATGTGAACCAAAACCATACCTCCTTCCACATTCTTCCTTTTTCTGATTTAATCTCCTGTATATACTTTGGCCACTTATTTTTAATGGCAAGATTTTTTATATTTATGATTTCTTTATTTTACGATGTCCACAAGTGGGTACGCAATTTGCTTTGATCACCCCAGAAATGTTTCTTTGCCAAGTTCTCCAGCTGTACAGCTCAGAAGCATAAAGGGAGGTCCGAAGTTATGAATTTATGCTATTTTAGGAGCAGATGTATTTAACGGTGCCTTGCAGGCTTGGGCAACCAAACTCTCCACAAGACTTCTGGCTGAAAGCAACACAAAGAAATGATACAGAATTCACAGAATTCACAGAATTGTTAGGGTTGGAAGGGACCTCTGGAGATCATCTAGTCCAACCCTCCTGCCAGAGCAGGGTCACCTACAGCACGTTACACAGGACAGCGTCCAGGCGGGTTTTGAATGTCTCCAGAGTGGGAGACTCCACCACCTCTCTGGGCAGCCTGTTCCAGTGCTCCACTACCCTCAAAGTAAAGAAGTTCCTTCTCATGTTAAGATGGAACTTCCTATGTTCAAGTTTATGCCCATTACCCCTCGTCCTATCACTGGGCACCACTGAAAAAAGACTGCTCCCATCCCCCTGGCATCCTCCCATTAAGTATTTGTAAGTATTAATAAGATCCCCCCTCGATCTTCTTTTCTCTAGACTAAAGAGACCCAAGTCCCTAAGCCTTTCTCCATAGGAGAGATGTTCCAATCCCCTAATCATCTTCGTTGCCCTTTGCTGGACCCTCTCCAGCAAAGGACAGTTCCCTGTCCTTCTTGAACTGGGGAGCCCAGAACTGGATGCAGTACTCCAGACGCGGCCTCACCAGGGCAGAGTAGAGGGGGAGGATGACCTCCCTCGACCTGCTGGCCACACTCTTCTTGATGCACCCCAGGATGCCATTCGCCTTCTTGGCCGCCAGGGCACATTGCTGGCTCATGGTCATCCTGTTGTCCACCAGGACTCCCAGGTCCCTCTCCACAGAGCTGCTCTCCAAGAGGTCAGCCCCCAACCTGTACTGGTGCATGGGGTTATTCCTCCCCAGATGCAGCACCCTACACTTGCCCTTGTTGAATTTCATCAGGTTTCTCTCTGCCCAACAACCCTCTGAGCTCTATCTGTAAGCCAGTTCTCAATCCACCTCACTGTCCATTCATCTAAGCCACACTTCCTAAGCTTTCCTGTGAGGATGATGTGGGAGACAGTGTCGAAAGCCTTGCCAAAGTCAAGGTAGACAACATCCACTGCCCTCCCCTCATCCACCCATCTAGTTACTTTGTCATAGAAGGCTATCAGATTAGTCAGACATGACTTCCCCTTGGTGAATCCATGTTGACTACTTCTGATAATCTTCTTTTCATCCAGGTGCTTTGAGATGACTCCCAGAACAAGCTGCTCCATCATCTTCCCAGGGATGGAGGTGAGGCTGACCGGCCTGTAGTTTCCCGGGTCATCCTTCCTGCCCTTTTTGAAGACTGGAGTGACATTGGCTATCCTCCAGTCCTCAGGCACCTCACCTGTCCTCCAGGACCTTTCAAAGATAATGGAGAGAGGCCCATTATCTTCTTATCAGAAGACTGATTTTTATTCTTTAACATACAGAAATACATGAATTTCTTCTGAAGTTAATGTTTTGGGAGATAGCTTTTAGGAGTAACTTATAGTAAACATTGGCTTCTGGTCATATTAGCTTGTAAAACACCTAGTAAATGTTATGATGTTATTGTAAATAATATTAGCAGCAGCACATTATGTATAAACTGATGGTGTTAGGGTCTTTGAAAAAAAAAAGGAATGCTCTTCTGTACGATTAAGAACAAGTTATCACTATGATAAAAGGAGGGAAACAACCATCCCCTTTTAATACAACCTCTCTGAAGCAACATGCAAAACAGATCACGCAATTCTGAGCTCCTCTTTGGTGGTAGTTGTTGTTCTTGTCTCGCTCTTTAAAAGTTGTGTGGTAGAATTCACAGAAGTGCAAACACAAACATAAAAGGGTTGACAGGGAATGATTTAAGGAGGGAGGTTGATGGAGTTCCGCATCTTCGGTGGCAAAGACACAAGGCAGTGCTATTGCGGCCTGAAACTGCTTCAGCAGTAATAGTTAAGATCAATGATGAAAATGGCCATGCAGGGACTAGTGGGCTGAACTGAAAAGGAATTAGGAAACTTTATTAGCAGTGACTTTGTATAGGCAATGAAATTATTAGGCAAAAAGAGATTGCTATGATGTGTTAAAGTTTTCCAGATGAAAGAAGACAAAAAAAAAAGGGGCTGGATAGGGCGCCAACATTTTATACAGATAACCAGATATTTATGGGGGGAGTTGGTTTCTAGCCCTGGAATTTTTTATGTAAATATGTATGTATTTTTGTATATATAAAGACTTACAGAATTTGTCACACTAAATAGTTACAATTCCTCTGATAGACATTTGTTAACTCTCTGGAGGGTCTAGCATAGACAGGGCCAGCAAAAAAACAACTGGTAATTAGGGTAAAAATCACACTGCATGTCTTCTGCCCATTTTCTTCCATGAAGCTTCTGCCCTTTTTCTGCCAGGGTGTCTGGTGTATATTATTGTGTCCAGTTCTGGGCTCCCCGGTTCAAGAAGGACAAGGGAACTGTTGGAGAGGGTCCAGCAAAGGGCTACAGAGATGACTAGGAGATTGAAGCATCCTTCTTATGAGGAAAGGCTGAGAGACTTCTGTCTTTTTAGTCTGGAGAATCATAGAATCATAGAATGGTTTAGGTTGGAAGGGACCTTGAAGATCATCAAGTTCCAACCCCCCTGCCATAGGTGGGGACACCTCCCACTAGACCGGGTTGCTAAAAGCCCCATCCAACCTGGCCTTGAACACTTCCAGGGATGGGGCATCCGCAGCTTCTCTGGGCAACCCGTTTCAGTGTCTCACCACCCCCAAATATTTTGCAGTATTTTAATAACGTTTCTGCAGCATTTCTTCCTCCCCTACTGCTCCCCTTGTAATAGCATGTAATCAACTGTTTAAACTAGGAAAGGGCCTATTTTTAGTGTGGTTGCCTAAGGAAATAAATCTTGTGGAGTCATGTTGTGTGTTTTTTGTGCTCCCATTAAGGGGTGGTTTTACTCTCCATTAGACACCAAAATTTCCCCTAGTAGGGGTGAGGAAGCAGGAAAGAGACGAGGAGAAACAGACACTGGAAACTGGGCTACTGAATTCTGTGCACAGAATTACTTGCTTCTCCTGTTTTCATTGACAGATGGTCTTATTAGACACAGTTTTCATCCTGAATAGGATCACTGTAACGCTTGTACCTTTTAAGAGTTAATTAGAACTACATCACTGAAAAATATCTTTTCCTGTGCCCCTTCAGGAACTGAATGTCTAAGGCTGCCTTTGGACCGTATTGGACCTGGGTTTCTGTCCCTGAGGCTTTCTACACCTCCAAATCATGCTGAAGCTTCTATGTTCCAGTGTGTCTACCTCGCCAAACAGAGGTGACGTAGAGTCAGAAGAGACGAATGAGGGTGGATCTTATCAATACTTATAAATACTTAAAAGGAGGGTGCCCTGTGGATGGGAACGGTCTTTTTTCAGTGGTGCCCAGTAATAGGACAAGAGGTAACAGGCACAAACTTGAACATAGGAAGTTCCATCTAAACATGAGGAGGAACTTCTTTACTTTGAGGGTGGCAGAGCACTGGCACAGGCTGCCCAGAGAGGTTGTGGAGTCTCCCACTCAGGAGACATTCCTAACCCACCTGGATGCCATCCTGTGCAACCTGCTGTAGGTGACCCTTCTCTGGCAGGGGGGTTGGACTAGATGGACTAGATGAGGTCCAGAGGTCCCTTCCAGTCCTGACTGTTCTGTAATTCTGTGGTGACCTCCTCTTAATGTATTCACCTTAACATACCGTCGCACTGATGGCAGCCCTTACCCTCTTCCCTGATGTGAGCTGTGCCCTCTTCTTGCTCGTCTTCTCCCTGGGCAGGGGGGCAGGACAGGACAACAGTGGGACACCAGGCGCTCCCTCCACCTACTTCAGCCCACACCATGAATCTGCCAGGCTAAAGAAAATTTGTGTTCATAACACGGTGTCTTCCAAGGTAAAGGATCATCAGGCAGTGTCTGGAAATTCTGTTTTGTATTTACTTTTCTCCAATGCAAATGTGGTCAAAACATAGGTATTCCTTCCTAAAATAAGGTTATATATCTGGACTTAGCCTAAGGAGATTGTTTTAGGCCTGAGTTCTACCTATATTTCTCAAATTCATTTTATTATGGAAATATTTAGAGAAACATGGTGACATCAGTGCTAATTGCACCAATGGAGTAAAGTGTTAGACAAAGCAAAGAATATTCTTTACTTTTTCTTTAATTACATTTAGGTTTTAGGATTACATATAAATATTTTTAAATGTGACTAATTAGTTGCTGGTGTCTTTTCATTGCTTTCTCCTCAACTGAAAATCTGTGTAAAGGTCAGGCTAAATAATTCACACATGTTTAATATTGGAGTGGTGAGTTATTCCTTCAAGGCAGCATTTCCTGGCTGCTTTTTCATGCTTGAGTGGGTTCCTCTGCACACACCACGAAGCCCTCATGAAGCACGCAACCAGCCATCTCACTTAGTTCTGGTACTTTTAAAAACAAAAGCAACAGAGGTCTTTCCTGCAACCTCAGCACACGCTACCTCACTCTCCTCTTTCTTTCTCATTCATAAATACAGTAACTGGTCACAGCAGTTCATTTTCACTACTTTTTGATTAGGAGTCACAGTATATAAAACAGGCAGAAAGCAGTGTTGTACTTCCTAATGCTTTCCAAATGGTTTTACTCCAAAGCATAATTAAGAATTTCTTTTCCATGTCTTCATGTTTCATTTTGTTGGTTCAGTGCGAAGACATCTTTTTCTGGACCGTCTTATCAGAAAGCTTTTTCAGCTGTTCTCAACCATTGTGATAGCAAGGAGAATAGAGTTCTTCCACTTGCTGTGTTTGTGACTGTTATTACCAAATATCTTTTAACAACTGCAACAAGAACTACTGAAAATATGTAGTACATCGTGTTCATCGTAAATATGTAATGTGATGAAGAGATACAAAGAACCTAAATTGTATGTTGTCTTGTGCATGTCAATTTTCAGTATAGAGCTGCGAGCTAAGGCACGTATGTGTCTGTGTGGAGTCATGGATACATGAAATGATATCGCAGCATGTCTTAAGTAGCCCAAAGGAAAAAAAAAATAATTACATCCAATATGACAGCACTTTGAGCTGCCCCAAACTGAGAGTTTTCCCCACATTCCAGTTCCAGATAACAGCTTTCTTAAATAGTTCTTGGTTTTGTTGTGCTGAGACTTTTGCCAGGCTTTGGGTTTTCAGTCATGAGGTGGCTTGGTGCAGTTTTGCTGTGAGTCACAGCTGCACAGCACAGAGGATCAGCCCTTTTTCATTAAATTAACACGTGCATTCACAGGGAAGCAGTGTGGCCCTTCAGCTCTCCAGCAGAAGAAAAACTCGAACCTGGTGTGATAGGTGGCAGTGTGGATGGCGGTTTCTGCAATCCAGCCCTGAAGTCCAACGCCTTCCTCCTCACTGGGAGACTGGAAGTGGAAATCTTTACAAAGGTTGGGTATGGAAAATAATGTCCTAATAGAGACAGACTGTGCCCGTCCCCTATCTCTACTGCAGCTCTCTCAAAGCTGGGAAGTTTTCCCGATGGCTGGCCCAGCGCAGTGGGCCCACCACAGCCCGTGCCTGTGTCAGGCTCTGGAGAAGGGGAATCATAACACTGTGATTCAAGTACATAAATGACTTTTTAGTGTCCTGGCTTGTTAAAGTAGATACAGGTTTATATGACAAACACTTCTGTAGAATGGTTAGGGAACTCTTGATGTACATCTTTTAAGTAGGCATAATCTTGATTTACAGAGAATACGTTTTGGTCTCCACCATCTTAATGTAGCAATTCTAGTGTCCAATTTCTCCTGGGTATAATTTTCATTGACTATGGGAGAGAAATAAATGCACAAAGGAATGAATGAATCCATTCAACAAAAATGCATTGCATGTGAATACTTACACTGGCTGAAGATTTTCACGTTATGTCTAATTGGCCGTGATGTATTGTTTTACAAATTTCCTTGATTTCAGCAGTTTTCATAGTTCTATGAATCTCCATTGGCTTGAAGGTTTTTCTCTTTTTTCTCTATTACTTTTCAAAGTAGTTTTCCCTATTGCCTTTTAGGTATAACTTGTCTTCTAGTAACATTCAAATTGTAGTGCTTATTTATGTGCACACACCTCTGGTCTACTAAATGGGTACACACATACACATGCAACTCGCATGCACCCATAGAAATGCAGAAATTATTCTGTGAAAAGTTGCATCCTGAAGAGAAAAGATAAGAGGGATTAACAAAACGTGCTAGTTGTCTGCAAAGCTCTTCTGTATTGGTAATTGTTAAAATTCAACGGACCTGCATCAGGTATATATACCCATCTGCCTCTCAATTATTAATTACCTGTTTGGCTGAGAATCTTAGCAAATCTTCCTGTTACCTTCCTGCTGATGACTTTCCTAGGTGTGTACTTAATTGGAGAAGCACTGGCTGTGCCTGTAGAGCTCTTAGGGAAAGCACTGACTGGCTTCATTCATACCACAGATAAATTATCTGCCATCTACTCAGGGTATTTCCTTGTTTATTCTTGCCATTAGTCTTCAATTTAATTATTTCTGTTGAACTGACTCTAGTTACTTCCCAGAGAAATTACTTACATATTAAACTTGTCCCTTCTAGCTATTCCTTGTCTTTCTTGTGCAGATTCCCAGTCCCTAATGAGATATTGCCGCCTTCTTGTGCAAACACTCCTAAATTCACAATCATCTGCATTATCCATATGTGTATTTTCTTAATTCTATGCAAATTGCTGGATGAAGGGTTTCCAATTCCAGACACTTGTGCAGCAGTCTTTCTGCACAGTGCCCTGTATAACCCATTTCTGATCAATCCAACTAAGAAAAATCAGAAGACAAATCTCTGAGGTTCTCCATAAGCTTTGGACACTCCAGCTTTGCATATGTCCTTCAGCCTCAGTTTTAGGGGCTGAAACATTAAACCATGAACTCCCTAGCATCAGTGCCTGCCAGTATGAGCTAATAGACTGGCTGTTCCAGAAACCTTTATAGGTACTCCTGGTCATTTGGTTGATGGCCTACAGGTGGTCTTATGGACTTGAAGAACTTGGGTATAACAAGGCACAGTATTTTTAGATGGGCAACATATAAAAGGATATCTTCGTAATGCTTTATCCTTGTTATCATTTGGTGGGCAGCCTGTATTATGACCGCCACGTGAAGCAGGAGATGAATTGGTACTGAGCCCTCGCTGCTCAGTGACCGCCCCTCCAGGGTCATTTCTGGCACACTGTTGAAGCTGGGATCTGAAAGGAGCAGTGGAAAACCAGGATGCAGCTGTGCAATTAAAGATTGTGCCATAATCCGTTTGCACAGGAGGATAGAGTTAATATATCCTTGGCAACCTTTTCTGCAGTGATCTCCATTTTGCAACCTAAACTGTTTGTTCAGTCTGATGTTGCTCTTACTTTCTGGCATCACATTCCTTTTTCTAAAGTCTCATTTTTGTAGTTAAAAAAAATGTATAAAAATTTTAATTTTGAATTAACCCTTCTTTCTTATATCTTGGACCAAAAATGGGATTTTGAACTAGACCACAATACTTACGTGCCATTTTCAAGCTATTGGAATAGGAAATCAAATAAATGTTTGTCTCGAACAAAATATTTCTGGTGAAAAAGCAGAAAAAATATTTTTTCTCTGGAAAGAATTCAGTGATTCATATTGAGATTTTGTAAACCTGGTTGTAAATGGGCTGTGGCTTTGTAAGGCAGAAAGAAGCTGAACTCACAGATCAAAAAACTAAATAATGAGAAAAAATATTGCTCACTACATGGAGTCTATTGTTGTGAAAGAATAATCATGTTCTTTCTAAGGAAATTGGTATTAGAAAAATAAAATGCACTTAATATAGTCATTTAACTGCACATCAACCTATAATAGCCTGAAAATAGGAGGGAATTATCTGTCTCCTCATTGGTAGGAAGCCTTTTTTTCCACACTTGGAAACCAGTCAGTTCTGGGGTGGCTGTAAAGGGCAAATCTTGTTTAGCACCCCATTTTGCTGCAAGCACCAAAGCTTAACCCACCTGTAGGGTCATGTCTGATATTCTCAAAAGACTTGAAAAATTACGCTGCCCATGTGAAATAGTATTATTTATTTATATCTTAATCCATCAGTTTCAGGGAATTTGGCATTCAAATAAAACAAAGTGGCTAATGAGAATCAGAGTGAAACAATATTGTGTGAAACATCATTTTCCAGTCAGCAGAACGCGTTTCGTGTTTGTGAACACCATTGTTGAAGTTATGGCCGAGGAAGCAATTGTATGATTGCCTCTTTTTTTATCAGACAGCTTGCTTTCTGGCACGGGCAATTTTCCATAGCAATCCATCACAATGAAACACTGCTCCTCTGAGCCCCACAACACCGTGGGTAACGGTGGCAGCGGGGAACCCATATATAATTACTACAATGATGTCCTCTACCAAATTGCATGAACTGGTCACAAAGCAAGGTCACAAAATATGTGTTGTTCCTGCTGCCACACTAAAAGGAGCTCCAGCATCAGACACATTTTGTAACCTGCTTCTTTAGCTCTGCAGCTCCCTTTCAATCTTTTTCTTTTTTCTTAATCTTCCAAATTAGACTAGTATTTTAGCCATAAGGCTTTGAAATCAAGATTTTATTTATTACCTTTGAAAATATTAATGTACTTAAATGAGGAAAACACTGAGAGGTACAAGATCTGTCTGTTCCTGTACACAAAAAGTACATGAAAGCCTTTCACACAATTAACTAGATTTATTGTTGTTGTTGGGTGCCATTTTCTCTATAACAAAGAAAAGAGCAATCTAATAAGGGAATCAAACAAACATGATGTCCTTTATGAAGTGGAGCTGATAATGAGTATTTGAAGACTTCTGTTTCCCTCTTTGCATTGATATGAAACAGCAGGTGATTTCCTTTAACTATGAGGGGTACAGTAAATTAATATTGCCAAGAGGCATTGAAGAAGACACATTCCACTACTAATAAAATATTGATAAAGATGTGAAATTTTTGTCACATTAATTATGCTTCACATTTGGTACTCTAGAAGAAAAACTGAGAGCACAGCATTTAGTCTGGCCACCATCTATTAATGAAAATCTCATTTCAAGAGATGAAAACAGTTTGGAGTAGGAGCAATTTTTAAAAGATGCATATCTTTCTTCAGTTTTTATGCAGACTACATGGCTGCTTATTCATATGTGTGACTGTATATCAGCACACAAATTAGAGATATAAGAATACCTATAGCTGTGCACAAAAAAAACCCACCCAAAACCAGCACTTCAGTAAAAACACCTTAAAGCTTCAAAGACAAAAGAGTTCTTCACCATTTTATGGCAGTTTCCCTGTGTAAAGTGTGGCCTCAGTCTTTATTCACTGTCTGCTCTTCAGCCCTGTTATGGGTACATAATAGCTGTAGTCAGCTCCAAACGCAAATGCAGGAGAACTTTTTATGACCAACGCTCTTGTTATTTGCTGGAAGGACATTTCTCGCTGACCCCTTTGCAGAGACTGAGCAACCCTTCCAGAAATCACATGAGAAGGTCTCAGGTCAGATGTTGAGAGGAAGAGAAACACGCAAATAGCAGCCGTCTGTAAATCATGTGGTTTGGGTGACGTACCACCCTCCCATAGCAATTAGGTCTTGGGGGCCAGGTCACTCTCCAGAGTGCCACTAAGTTGCCTTGACCCTAAAACCGTTGTCCTTTCTGATCCTTTAATCCCCTGCTGCCTTGACTGCCAGCCTCCCAATAGCGTTGGCCAACCCTCTCATCCTGCTGAGTACCGTAGAAATGCGTTTTCTGGCATCTGCAGGAAAACGTTGGGGGTCTGCACAGAACAACGTGCTGCACAGAGCTGTTTCTCTCTGCCTAGTCTGGATCTATTCCCTGCGCATAATCCAGCCTGTGGGCTGGGGGAGGCAGCACCGCTGAGACAAAGAAAAACACTGTACCCTTTTAGCTTAAAATAAACTAAGAAATCTAATAAAGTGGCGGGGGAAAAAAGTATTGTACGTTATTAAATCTTATTTAAATTATAGTTTTTTTGAAAATGGGGATTTTCAATAAAAGGTGTCTGCTTATCCTCAGCAGCACTGCCATCTTGGCCTATATACATACACTAGCATTGCATCCTCCGGAGAGCTTCAGATGGCTACAGTGATAAAAAGAAAATACACGTTGAGAAAATGTGTTTTCCTCCCCAGATTGCACTGGGTTTTGAGCAGGACGGCTTTTCTCTCGTTTTGGGGATCAAAGGGGGCCTGCCTGCTTTGTAACCCGCGGTGTCCGCTGCCTTGAAATGCAGACCACCTATAGGCCACATTGCACTAGCCTTGCTCTATGATTCCACCCAGATCGCGTTTCTCTGTTTCTCTCCCTGGTTTTCAGCACAGAAGAGCAGCCCACAGGCAGAGGGTTGGATTTCTGGGTATACTTTACATGTGGCATGAGGGACAAACAGGCTTTCAAAGCCTGGCTGTTGCAGTGCCAGCACAGTGTAGTGAGTACCCTACCAAGGGTCCCAGGAGTTGAACTGGGCTATTTTTCTCCCCATGGAAGACAGAAAGGGGATTTCACAGCATAATGGAACATCTGAGAGCTGAAAAAAAACACAACTGTAAAAAGAACACCTTTTCCTAGTCATACCTGGACTCTGAATACTGTAAGACCTGACAGATTTGAAATCCACACTAGGGAAATGTCATTTCTCTTGTCATACATTCCCTATCTGTACATCTTAGAGACCCCGGTTTGATTTTGTCACACAAGTTATTTCCATGCTTAAAAAAATTTTAGACGATTTATTCAAGATTATGTAGTAAATAATTGATTTGTCCCTGATACTATGTTTCTCATCTAGCTGTGTTTTGGAGCACACAGAATAAACACTGTGAAAAAGTAGCAATCCTTTTAACCTATTGCTGAAAGCTAGAATGAATCTCACATTTTTTGTTAACTTTATTTTCACTGTTTTCAAAGCGACACTGTGTTGCAATCCCATAATGACCGGTCTCCTGTAAGGCATTTCAGAATAAACAGTCAAAGGCAACGGAAACCAGTATTTCTGGCCAAAGACTAGGGATGATACATCCAGTCAATCTCACTGCTCACAGGCCTCTTATGTTACTCTTCTGCTCTTTACGGCTTGTTTTTCCCTGGACTTTTGGGTTGGGTTTTGTTATTGCTGCCTATGAGGCTCCCACTTGCTGATGTTTTGCAGGGAACACTCCATGGACCCTTTACTGGTACCAACAGAGGGAATGAGAGTTTATTAATTATACTCTTGTAAAGAAACTGTGAGGAGGAAGAAGCAGAAGTCTGTTATTTTTTCAAAAATTTAGCACTTGCCTGTCTTTTTAAATGAAAATATTATTTTGTTTTAAACAGTGAAAGTGGGCCCGGTGGTATAATACATGGAGATATTCACTAGCTGACTTCACGTAATATTAAAACTATAAACCTGTCTTTGCTTTAATTAAACTACTAAAGCAGTTAATCTTTTAACCAGAAAAATTATTGCCCTGAAGTGAAAGAATGGAAGGAAACAGGCAAAAACCCCTATGATAAATTAAATCTCTCATCTTTAATTATTTAGTATGCCGTAATATTTATGTGAAGCTTCTAATTTTTATATGTCTATAAGTCACAGAGCTTGTAATCTATGCCAGTGTGTTGGGGGATCAAGCACGGGGCACCGCTGTCATCTCCCTGGTGTCTTGGCTTTCAGTCTCTCCGTCGCTGCATCCTTCTTCCAGGACTCCCCTCCATCAGTGGTATAGAATAAAAAGGTAGCTCGGGTTGCCGTGGAAACCTTAATTTTGACTTCAGCGGCTTGTTTGCTGGTTAAGATTTCCATCTTTAAAATTGCATTAATTTTTCAAAGTGTAATTATTTATATAAACACATTTCTTTTGCAGTGTTTGAACGGTTCAGAGGACATTGTAGGAATCTAATTTAGAGTAAGGGCTTCATGTGGTTGGGAGTAGTGATTAAAGAGAAACTACAGAAGTGACCTCTATACCTATTTACCCTTGATAATTTGCAGGGAAACATCTTGGTTGCTCAATATATTTTTCATAACTCAGTGGACACTCATGGATTTTCCTTCAGAAGAATTGATGTCATCCCTTAGGGATGTGCATATTGTCTTTGGAAACTGTGACTCGTAGCCTGTTGGGGAGCAAACAATAAAAATCTAGAGAATTTAGCCTGTGATATATTTTATATTTGTTAGGATTTTCAGCAACTGTTTTAAAAATCAAGCAGGTTTATAGTTTCTCGACCACAAGCCCCAAATAGAATATTTTTCACAGTCTCAAGAGATGCAGGAATGTGACTTTTGGTAATTTCTCCATGTAATACTTTGCATGTTAACAGCACGACCCATCTACAAGTCACTGGGAGTCACAGTAACAAAATGACTATGGCATTCTAGAAATGCAAGGATCAGACCTGAAGAGGCACAAAGTTCTGGTTTAAATTCAGAGGACAACTAGTAAACTTGGTAATTATTTTAGGTCCCATGGCTTTCTATGAAAACTGAGTTTCATCTCTTCAGCTTGAGAGAGGAAAAAAACAAAAGCCCAACATTCATCAAAAATAACTGAATCCTGAAATAACAGCAGTTTGCAATTTCTAAGAAGTTTCACAAATATCTCCTGTATCACCCATCTAGGTGATACCCACCCATCTAGCAATACCCACCTTCCTTACAAACAGAAAAAACAGGAATCGGAAAAAAATCATGGCGGGAAAAAATTGTGGGTGCGGGGAAAGGGGAACACAGCTATGAGGTGTGAGAGACAGAAACCAGAGTCGTAAAGGTAAGTTTAATTCCATATGGGCACTCAAATCCCATTCAACGCATGGTTGAAGGGTGTGGGCCACATCAGTACAAAGTGGCTTTGCGGGCCTCTGCTGCGGGTTTGATTGAACGCTGATCCGGAAGGCCACGTCACCGTCAGAAATATGTTCACTGAAAGTATGCAAAAAAGGAACTCCTCCTGCAGTACACCAAGTTGAGAATGAGAGTTTTCAGCCCATAATAAACCACTGTTCTCTAGTACTGCAAGACTAATCATTCCTACACACATGTATAATGGGTTAGTGTGCTCCGGTGTTGTAGTCCTTCCCCTCTCCCTGTTTTGCATAACTTTGGAAAGAGCTGTTATGGGTGGCCTGGGACATCAGCATCCAAAGGAACAGCCTCTGTCAGTCTGGTTTGACAGAGATTCACAGAACTCCAAATTTTTCTTAAGTTTCGTGATGACACTTGACATCTCCCTTTCATCCCAACGGCAACGATTTATTTCTTTCCGAGCTGAGGAGTGTACATGCTCATTGGTACCGCTTGCCACTTTTTTTCTGGTTGGGCATATCCCACGGTGCGGGATATTTCTGTGATCCGTCCGTCTGCATAGCTGGCATCGTGTCTTGCTCGTGTGCCCTCGCCGGCTTTACGTGCATCATCCCGGCTTGCAACCTGGCTGTGTGCATCCTCGGGGAATGCACGAGTGCATGATCTGTGTTTGCCGTATTTCTGATGCTCCCTGACTGCTTCTCACGTTAACCTAATTTAAAGCAAATACTGTGTGTCAACACAAACCTGGTGACTTCTATTTCAGAAATCCGTAAGGACAACATATAATCTCCAAATTCTGTTCTGGACTATAGATCATGCTGTGAAAATCAGAGTGGTTATATGAAATTTATTGAACAGTAAGTGGCTCAAAATCTCTAGTAATATCCACAAACTGTTATTGATATTAAGTGAAGTGGCAGACGCGCTTTATTAACTTCTGCATAAGAACAGTGCTCTGTGACAGTGTAATCTTTCAGTCTTACCTTCTGCTCTGTCAGCACGTGTTTACAAAATTGCCACTGACATTCTTCCCCTGAATCATATCACAACCCAGCAGCTGAAAGATTATTTCAGGAAAGGTGATTAGGAAAGAAGGATCTTGAATAGTTTATCCGAGCCATAGACATCGCTGATAGGATTTATTTATACCCCCCCCAAAAAAAAAATAAAAATTGTCTTTATTTTCTGGAAGCCTCAGTCAAATAGACTCAAAATGATTGTGCTGTTTTGGTTTAGTTAAGCAGGTAATATTTTTTAAAAGCATAATGATATAATGGGTCCTACATTGGATTTCACTCTAAGTGATCAAAAGCCTGAAAAAATGAAATACTATTTTCTGATGGACTGAAACATATTTAAATTTCAGAGAATTTTATTCAACCTCCTGTACATTACTTTTCCTCCCCTTTGTAAGCATTGCATTTGGATGAAAAATTAGTGAATTGCTGAATCAATGGCAATCTGAGGAGCTAGACAATTACTCCCTCTCTTGTTCATGGCTTTGGACTCACTAGTCCATGTGTGCTTAGTTGCAAGAAGAGATTCATTTGGAACTGATAATTAAGTAAATGCTTTAAAATCTTAGAGCAGATCTGTCCGGTGCGACAGCCTCTGTCCTGCTCTGACAACTGGTAGTTATGTTGGTAAGCATTGCCAATATGTGCAGCTTGAATAAGTCTTGTGCTTTCTAGGTTTCAAAATCTCCATGAGATTAATTTGGTGCTCGTGGCTGCTGCAGGTGAGCATAAGTGACCTCACTACAAGTGTCTACAGATCCCTACAGTGATGTTTTTGGAGGGTTTTGTTCAGCAAAACTGCAAAAAATTGAAAGAATAACTGGAAGAATAGTGGCAATATAACAAACAATCCTTTCAAATCCTACATATAAAACATACAAGAGTGGCTATGCGATATGGAAAGATTTCTGAATATTATTGTGGTATGCCAGACCTATGCCCACGTAACACAGCTCGTCCTGGACAATGAGTTTTCAAGAGGTTTTCAGAGCCTGGCAGAGACTGGAAGGAGTGAATTTGTTCTTTGAATGTTGAAGGGTCAGAGCTAGGAATTTGCTGCAGTTAAATTGTGGTATTTTCTTGAATTATATTAAATTCAGAAGACTAAATGAGGCTTTCTCAGCAATGTGCCAATATAAGAATTAACTGTGTATTTTTTTTTCTAATTACATTGCTTATATGAGAAGAATGTTTAATTAAAATCAAATATTCTTGAGAGAATACCCCGAGGCAGCCACTAGAAGGGTCATCCGTGAACACACCCAGTGTGCACAGTGCCACAGGAAAGCAGACAAATCTGTTCAATCACTGTGATTTGTTAAGGGAGATTTAATATTTTTTCACAAAATGACTAGCGTATTTAGATGTGCAAGAAAATCAGTGCAAATAAAATCTTCTCGCACAAGGTTGCAAAGACAGTAAACAGAATTGTGTTACACTGTGGAAAAATAACTGTCAAAGCTAAGACAGGAAATAAGATTATTTTCAACAAAATGAGCAATAGTTAGTTATTGGGCTCATAGACTGTAATGCCTCTGCCAACATCGTTTTGTAAAACCATTTTCATTCTCTGATATCTATTTTTACTTGGTGGGAAAGATGATACAGATGCGGCATGAAAAATGATGGAGAAGGAATCTACTTTCCAATCTAGAACATCTACCTGATTCAACCCAGAAAGAAAAATTACATCATTTATTTATTTACTACCCTAGCTACATTGCTCAGTTTTATACCCCTGTTACTACCTGGTGTCAGCAACTGCCAGAGCTTCCCTGTGTCCTCAACACTCCTCGGGGCTCTGCGGGCAGCTCCCTTTCCCTTCCCTTCTCCACTCTTGAAACTTGGGAAATGACAAGTTCCTGCACTGTGTCCTGAAACTATCAAATGCTATGCAGTCAGAGGTCTGCCAGGCTTCAGCAAGAAATGCAATTTAAAGGCAAAAAGGGAAATCCTGGAAATATGGTCTGGCTACGTCATCCCAGTTATATCATTAAAGAGCACAAGTTTTTCAGGAGACGTTTGGGTGGTACCTGCTCCATCCAGCTGCACCTGTGCAGGATGCGCTGAGCCCCTGGCAGCGATGATAGCATGGCATAAAGCAAAGTGTATATATATGAAAGTATAAAAGTAAAAATAACCCCTGCAGATTTCAGGTGAGGGAGGATGAAGAACTGTGCAGGCACCAGGGCCTATGAAGGGATGCATATCACCAAGCTGATGGCCACAAGGACCTCTCCCGGTGAGCCAGGAGGGCACAATGACCTCCTGCACGGGTATTTTCCCACAGCCACTGCTTCTCAGCTGGCTTATGGGTGTTTTGCGGTGATGCACTAGGTGGGCACTGGTTGCATCCTTAGGGAGTCTGGTAGCCCTGAATGGGGCCGGTTAAACTGTTGGGGGTTAAGAAGACACCAGCCACGTTATTTTCTGAAATTACATATTATATAAATGTGCCAAGGGTTTGAGCTGTGCTGAAATGTTTATATGCAGCACGTCCAAACGCAGGTCCCACATTAGGAGCATGAAATTCCTCCAAGAAAAAAACGAAAGGGGAGTGACACATGGCAGGTCACAGCTCAGACTGGAGAGGCAATGACAAGCTTGGATAGTCTCAGATCTTGTAGTCCTGTCACCTGTAAGACATCCCTTGTGTTTGCATGGAAACAAAGTGCTCTTATCTTTAACTTCACCTAGGAATTGTATGTTTTGCTTCAGATAAGTAGACTACTGTAAAACAAATCCAGCTTTGAAGAGTTAGCACTGCTTGCACGGAGGTTTTATAGGTTCTCAACTTTAAACAGTCATAGCCTGCATTGCCTAGGCTTTGCCAGATGTGAGCACATCTACAATCATTCTCGTTTGCGTGATTCTATGTTTCGTAAACACAGATGCTGAAAAGCATTGGTGTTTCTTAAAATCCAACTGAATGTTGTTTTGGAAACATGTGATTTGGTGTTTTTGTAAGCTGAAATATTTGCGTAACTGCGTTCTTATAACCAGGATGGTATGAGGACATAAAAAGGCAAAATATTTACAGGGAAAGCTAATACTATTTATTAGACTACCTCACAGAATTGTAAAAAAAAATAAGCAAGGTTCCAGACACACGAGATCTTCCTCAGGTCTGATATAGATGTCATAAACTTTAAACTTTATACTACTTTGAGCTTAGGTTGATTATGCCAATAGTTAGATGATTCAAAAGAAAAAAGTCCTTGGTACTTGAGGACTAGAGGTAGATGTAAGAAAAGGGAGAGGTGAAAAAGGCATTACTTCTTCTAAGACAAAGAAAGAAAAGTAATAAACAGCTGTGAAATAGCAAGAGTCTAGCTGGGAGTGACAAAAACTGTCATGTGCTATAAAGGCAGCTTCCCCACTGAGTCCATAATTTTAAGTGTCCACTTGAGGCATGAATTTCAGTTCCCAGACTCAGCTTTTGAAGGTATTTTTAAAACTTACATGGGGACAAGGGCTGAGAAGTCAGAGATGGAGTGGCTATTCTGTGAAAACAGATTTCCCCGCTGACAACTGGGTATTTCTGTCCTCTGTTGATTACCTGAAGTATCCTGGTTTTGGTGTAGAGCAGCTCGTTTTTGGGACAGTATCCAATGCATTGAGTAGAGGGTAGCAAATCTGGGGCTGTTGGATGCCCAGACTGTGATGTTTCTGGTGCTGGAAGCAGTTACTGAATGGGCCCGCGTCATGCTGATGACATGTTGACAGATTTTGCGTTTAGGGATCTCTGATATGATGCTGTATTTTGGTCGGCAAGAATTTTGCTTCTGATGTTAAGATTGACAAGTTGAGGGGGTTGGCTGATCACCAAGAAAGGCAGTAGTAGGAAAAGCTACTTTAAAGTACGCTCATCCAAATTGTTGATTTTTTTCCCTCGTTTCCATATAGGGTGTTTTGTGATGAACAGAAATGTATGACCATTGGGGTTTTCATTCTGTATTCTGTTAAGTGTATACACTGTCCATGCCCCTAAACACAAGTCCTTTTTGGAGGTGGGGGCAACTCTCTTTAGAAAATTTAGATTGATGAGGTCGATGTTGCTAGTGTCCTCAGGGCACATCAAGGGTGATATAACCATAACCTTTTTTGTATATTTTCAGTGCCTGTTGGATTTGTGGAGGTTGGATTGCTGCTCAGTGAAAATGTTTAAACATTTGACACTGTGGTAAAACTGCCACAGATGCAAAACCGTGTCCATAGCTGGATTAGAAAGTAGCGGAAAGTGAATTTGGAACAGCTGTCTCACCTACAGTACTTGTAAATGACAACGTAAGAAAGCCTGAGAAACAGCTGGAAAAGAAAAGAGCCTTGTTCTACTGTATATTAGTGGAGGCAAAAAAGCAAATAAGGTTTTGTTGAGGTTTGAGAGTGCAATATTGGTCAAATCACACCTGAAGATTTTCTTAAATCATACACCTCTGCCTCCTTTATAAAAAGTTGTGTTTGGTTTTTATTCCATGCTTACAGTTCAGTCACCTTTTTCTTTTTTTTTTTTTTGTTGTTGTTTTGGGGACAGCTTTATTCTCCATTCTAAATGTTTTGCCTGGGTGTGTCTTCATGAAGTGAAAACCACAAGTGAAGTGAATAAAATTATGAACAGCATAGGTCTCACTTCAGATTACAGTTTTCAGTTCCACCTGTAAGGTTGCACAAAGAAGTACAAAATGGAAGTTAAAATTGTTTGAAGATGGAATTGAGGGACCTATTTTGTCAGGGTCATATTTAAGGATAAATGTTGAAGGAAGAGCTTGTCCTAGATTTTGGCAGTTTCTCATCTGCAGTGATATGGGGCCAGACTTCCACTTGCAGCATCCCATCAAAGACTGCAGTGGAGCTGCGGTCATTTACCCCACAGGTGTCTGCCTACCCCCTTAGTTGCAGCACAGCCTCTGCTGTCTTAGGAAGAAGCATCTCCATTGTATTTTTTCTGGAATACATTTACTTCTTGCTTTCTCCAGCCACTCACTTCTGCTGGATGAGCCTATGACAGCTCAGGACGGGCACTGCAGGTCCTACTTCTGGGTGGAGATTACCCAAAGCCAGTGGTGTCCTAAACAAAATTTCTCATAGCTATGTTTCATTTAAGCTTAAAGAGATAATAACTGAAAATAAGACACGATATTACCTTAAGTATCAATTAATGGAATCTCAATAGGTCTGAGGTACACCGTTTGAGGACAACTTGAACACACCGTAATTGGGAAGGATTTATTATTGAGGATAACCTCTGACTGAAGTGAGCCAACTTCTGCCTGTATAGCATGCCCTGAAATTTAAATACATGTCAGAAGCAATGCTAAATATAGCTACTGGCATTATTGTTAGCATAAGCGAAGCTGATATTTATAAAACCAATATCCTTTGTGCGGTGGTGTGCTAACAGCCTTTGCCTAATTACTAATATTTTCAGTTGAGGGAATTTTGATATGATGAATCGCCTATTACTTGATGAGACATTTTGGACGCAATTTGTATTCAGTGTCAGTGTTCCACTTCAGTAATGTGCTGTTATTTTCAACATTTTTTAATTTACCTTACTCAGTCCTACAGATTTACTTTATCTTATGACAAGACCAATAAAAATCCAGAAGCCACTCATACCCTTGGCTGTGGTGAGTGGTGTTGGCTAAAGCTGTGTTACTGGTCACAGACTGCGTGGTATATACGGGAGCATCCAACAGCAGTAGTATTGCCAAAAATTCTCTATTTAAAAAAAATAATTGTTTTGCGAATCATTTATTTTACTCTGGAAGATGCTCTCTCCTGTCTTACACCCAGATCATTTACCTCATTGAGTCCATACTTTTATGTAGATGCAGTGTTCACTATTTATCTATTATTTTAACAAATTTATTTAAAAGTGTACAAGACCCATGTGGTTCATATGAGTTCAGTGAATATGTTGTGAACTTCTGTTTAATTTTGATTTCCACCTCTGCAAGGGTTGTTTTTTTGTGGGTTTGTGGTTTTTTCTCATTAAGTGTGGGAATTTAAATAAAATTTCTGGAGTCTTTCACAGTTTACCAAATGAGTTAAAATCAGCTCTTTTAAATGTAGTTCTCCTAGGAGAGTGAGTGAGTAGGAGGCCATGGTGTCGATATGTGCTGGTGTTGTCTAAGGTTGTAAATAGTGCTAACGACTTTTTTTTAAAAAATGCAGGGGGAGGAAGGAATGGGTTGGCTAAACAAATGGTGTGTCATGGTCAGTGAAAATGCTCTTTATACTGTGTGTGGCTGCCAGAAAAAGCTGATGCCGTGTACTAGTACAGGTTTCTTTCATGCTTGAGTACTTGACTAGTCATACCGAGGCTGAAGAAGTGCTGTAGCATGGGATGTGAGAGTCCTCAGGGATTGCCATGTTAATAATCACTCTCGGTAGCCCAGGAGGAGGAGGAACTTGAGCTAAAAGCTGCGCTGTAAGGAAAAAATAACACCCTGTGTAATTTTGGAACATTTAGATTCTTTTTTATTTTAATGCCGTCGCAGATCGTGTTATACCAGTGGTTGCAAAAGTTTCCCGAAGAAAACAAGGACTGAGCCCCAGTGAAGGGAGGCTGATTTTGGATGTCATTGCAAGCTGTGCACAGGGTTGACCTGGGCAAGTGGCGCTGGTCAGCCTAGGAGCAGCGCTGCCTTTGCAGGGAAGCCCTAGGGAGGATGTGAGGGTTGAGTGTTTAACCTCCCAGCTGGGAGGTTTTATTTGCATCGTGTAATACCAACTGGTCACACGATTTGGGCAGGGTTCAGTTTCTCCTCTCTGAGCAGGAAAACTCTGGGGAAAGAGCCACCTCAGGGTATTGCAGCAGCATCAGGAATAGAGTTTTGCTTCCCCAAGGGCCGGGACCAGCTGCAGGGGAGAGGCGAACAGTGGAAGTGGGCCAGGGCAGGCAGAGAGCCAGGGAAGAACCTTGTTGAACCTGGCTGGGGGGAGCAGGAGGGACAAGAAGCCCTTTCCTCCCTGCTCAGTATCTCCCTGGCCAGCTCAGGTCCTCTCCCCAGCCGCGGTGCAGACCTGGTGGCTATTTATTGTCCCCAGCACTCTGCTTCCACACATGAGTTTTGCCTTTCATGTGCCTGAATCCTAAATGCTGTTTGAAACGAGCCTGCTGAAAGGTGGAGTTTTACCTTTGGGTGTGGGTATCTGCCAGCCTGGGGTCAGCTCTGGTTCACGTGCTCATCAGAGCAATGACTTTTTAGCCCATTCTGGACTAATCAAACAAAACCCACCCTTTCTGAGCCTTGGGCTACTTTCCCCAGTAGAAGATGAATCATTGTCTTCTACTTTTAGAATTAGAGTGCAGTCAAATTTTTGATGTTGCATCCTCAAGAGGAATGCCCCTCACTTTGGGACCTTCCCCGCGCACCTTGGACGGGTGCCTGGCTTGATGAAGGATTATGACCTGAGCCTCATTTTAATTCCAAGGACTTTGCTCATAGATAAATATACTTATTTGGCTGAGTATTCTTTATTGTCTCTTTTTAAAATGCTTTTTCATAGGCAGATGCGCCTTCCTAATAACACCCATGCTTTAATTATAAACATGTATAGCAGGCACACTGAGGAGTACAATGCTGGTGTGAATCAAATGCAATATCTGAAGGTTTTATCACTTTCTGGAGAAGTATTACTGCATTGTGAAGGTCAGCCCATCGTATTAACATATTGATAAGTGCAAAGCAGCAATCTTACTTCGACAGAGCCCACAGCAAATTATGAATGTGCTTATGTGCCCTCCCTGCGCCACTTCCCACACTCCTTTTCTCCACTCGTTGAGTTCAGTGGCACTGCTCACTGTGAGCAAAGGTGGCACAGCCGAGTCCTTCAGTTGGGACAAGGGAAAAATGCAGGGGTACTTACTGGGGCCAAGGGATGTGCACCACTAGTATCATGGGCAGCAGCAGTGGGACGGTCAATGCTGTCACAGGGATGGCTGCCTGGGGCATACCCAGGAGGACAGGAAGGAGAACACAGGCACGGAAACGCTGAAAGTCCGGCTGGAGCAGCCGGCAGCACGCTACCCCGCAGAGGAGGTGTAGGTCCTGCCGTAGCCGCCCTCCCCGCTCCCTGCAAGTACCTGGTGAGCCCAAACATCCCTGCAAGAAGCAGGTGATTGCCCGGGCTTGCAGCTACAGGGCAGCCTGTGGTGGGGTCACAGCAGTGCTGGTGTTCTCTGGGCACCACACCACCGGGCATCACCGCAGGGCCCTTGGCCACCCTCCTTCCTTCACGGCATCTGCCGCTCCAGCAAGACGTACCAGACAATAGGAAAAGGTGGGTGAATTTAAGCCTGCAACTTTGCACTTCAACTCCAGGGGTCAGGAGACAGAATGGGATTTTTTGAGGGGTTGTCTAAACAGTTGTTGTGCCATTTTTTGCAGAAATGTGTTGTATTCACCTGTTGACGCGTACATACAGCCCCACAGCCTATAGTTGGGGACACCACGGGGACAAGTCAGATGGTGACTCATATGAGGTTATATCCCTTTTGGGAGTCTTGCTCTTGCCTTGTCTTTGCTCTTAGCTTCCCAGTCTCCTTGAAAAATAAATGAATGATAGTTTTATGTTCCCCTTCTCCTGTTTGAGCGATGCTACAGCGCTGTGGCAGGGAATGGGTGCTGGGTTCAGGAGTGCTGGTAATAACACCAGAGAAGATTTGTTTCCTTTGTTTCTCTGTTGCTACAACATTAGCTTTTGTCTGAAACCTGCTTGTTCTGAGTTTTTGGGTTGCTAAATATTGATGATCTCTACACAGATATTTGCACAGTTTTGAAACCTCTGAGCTCCTGACTCCCTACTCCGGAAAGATTGTCACTGCTTTGAACCTTGCACACAATTTAAGAAATCAAACAAGAGCAAAAGAGTCATGGTAATGAGTCACTAGACAGAAAGGTGGTTGGATCAAAGAGGACGTTTCATCTTCTTTCCTGCCTGCGACCTCACATAAACACTTTGCTCTTAGATCCTGGCTGTGCAGATGTGTAAATTATTCAAACCAACAAACAAATTAGATACTGTACATGCCAGAAGTGGGAAACAGGTAACAACAAAAGCCTTATCTGTGAGATTTGTTATGGGTAATGGAGGGAAACGAAGGGAGTAACATATATGGCAAAGATACAACAGTGGCTGTGCGGTGTATGGTTTGCATTGTTCTTGGATTTTGGGAGGTCGTCTTTCACTGCCAAAGAAGACACTCAAAGGTCACTTGTAAAATCCTTTGAAAATATAGTTCTTTAGAATGGAGAGTTATTTTTGCTAAGGTGTTTTTTTAAAAAAAAATGTGCGGCAGAGAATGTGCCTGACTTCAGAGATGCCAGACTAAGCTAATATATACAAGTAAAACACATGTGGAATTAAGTCCATAAGGACTTGAAGGCTGAGACAGAGTGTATCTCTGTTCCTGCAGAAGTTGATGTGGCATCTTCTGTTGAATTTTTCAGTACAGGATTTCATTAAAGGGAGGGTGCCAGGGGGATGGGAACGGTCTTTTTTCAGTGGTGCCCAGTGATAGGACAAGAGGTAACAGGCACAAACTTGAACATAGGAAGTTCCATCTTAACATGAGGAGGAACTTCTTTACTTTGAGGGTGGCAGAGCCCTGGCACAGGCTGCCCAGAGAGGTGGTGGAGTCTCCCACGCTGGAGACATTCCAAACCCACCTGGATGCCATCCTGTGCAACCTGCTGTAGGTGACCCTGCTCTGGCAGGGGGGTTGGACTAGATGATCTCCAGAGGTCCCTTCCAACCCTGACCATTCTGTGATTCTGTGATTATGGATGCGCTAACTTGAGCGTCATGTGGTGATCTGGAACAGCAGGGCCAATGGCATGGCTATGGGAGACAAGAGGGCAGCTGGCCTCAAGGAGAGGAAAAAGTTCTACTGGGAGTCTTGAAAGAGGTTGTCTGTGGTGCCTGTAGCTGTCTCCTCTACATAGTGCCCTGCAGTCCCTGCATGCACAGGAGCTAATGAGTGATGGGGAAGGGGAGGAGGAAAGATGGAAAAGCAAAGGAAGGATATTTTATTGCAAGACTTTTATATCTCATAGAGTTGCATTAAGGGTACGTAGGTCATTACTGTATCTTGAACAAAAAACAGAGTGTGCTTCTGCTGAAGATCTCATATTGCAGAGCTGTAGGCCCACCAGATAGCTTCTAGACCAGTAAGGAAAACTGCTTTGAAGGTGGTCATGGTGGGAGGTGTTGTCTCTGTGGCTTGGTTTCAGCTTTTCACAGCTGTATTCTCTGCCACGTTTAGAAAAGGGGATGAAGGAGTTTTAATTCTTATGACTCAGGGAATTGTTGTAGGCCTGGAGGCAAACAGGAGACACATCCAGCTGACTGTGAAGAGTGGTACCTGCTAGGCTAAGAGGAGTGTGAGGAGATGTAAGTGGAGATGACACTACAGGTATAAATGGGCATTCATAGGATTAAAGGGAACTCCAAGGTTGATTTCACCAGGTGAAAGAGGAAAAGGCAATTTAAGAATTTAAGGGCTTTAAGAATTTAAAAATTATTATGTTTTATTGTTTTATGTTTTTTAATGTTTTATTATGTTTTAAATCAAGAATTTTCACATGAAGAACCTACCTGTCAAGGCAGGGTCATTTACAAAATCAAGTATGAGAGAGAGAGATTCATTAAAAAACCTTGGGAAAGAGGACAGAGTATCTAGGTGGCAGGAAGGAAAGACAAGAGAGGGCAGCTAAAAACTGTGAAGAAATAATTGTTGTAGAAATAATTCAAATGTGTGAGTGTAGCTTAGGTAGAAGAAGCTGACCTCAATCATATTTATATCAGTGATCTACCTTTTTAAAAATAAACTTCAGGAAAAATTCTGGGAGAGCTGGGAAAGCATCAGCCATTCTTTGGTTTTGCTGAACTGCATTCAATATCAGTTTGTATTTGTGCAAAAGTGAGTTTGGATCTGTCCTGATATTTCATTACTGGTATTTTTTCGTTAAAAAACAGATTTGGGTTTAATTTTTCAGGGGTGCGTGTTTAGACACACCACAATGCTCAGAAGAGGAATTTGTGTACATCTTTTTCAAGAAGAATTTGTGAGACATATCACTTTTCAGACAGTTCCCAGAAACTGCAGGCAGTTCCCATTCTCTACTTGCTTTTCTGAGGCTGCTGACCAAGAGGTATAAACTCCTAGAGTTACCTTGCATGGAATTAGTTTAGATGACTTCACTTCAGGAACAGCATGGAGATGCGAGGGAAACTTCAGCTGAGGTGTTTCTCAATGACGCAGAAGCTGGGAATCAAACCTTACTCTGCGAGACTTAAAGGGAATGATTTACATAATAGAAGGTTGATTACTCCGTATTGTGTATATGTACTTACACCTGGAGTAGGGATGTTATAATCAATCTTACAGACTAAAGGACAACAAAGTGACATAGTTGTTGGACACGAGGTCTGATTTTCAATGCTTTGGTGTAGTAAAGAAATGTAACGGCTTAGTAGTGGTAAAATAAAATGACAGAATAGCTGGACTGGGGAATGGGTCAACTCACCGACACCTGAACAATTTCGCATGAGATAAGGTATCTTTTTAACATATGCATCTCTAAGTAAAGTATTTTTACCCCTCTTCTGTGAGAAGTTCTGGGTCTTGTTAACAAGTGGGAACATGTAGGGGGAAGCGGGAGCAGGAGTGGATGGCTTACACTGGAGGCCTATAGGCATGCTTTCTGTCCTGGTAAGGTCATCTCCCTTCATAGACCACAAAAGCATGTTGTTTCTGCATTGCCAGCTGTAATCCCTAATTAATCACACTCTGTATTAACCCTGTGACACACAAGGGTTTAACCCATTGCCTGCAGCAGTCGAGCAGTTAGCAAGGATTCCCTCATGCACCTGACCTGCCGTCACCGCCTTCAAAGCACATCTGGTTGCGTGTGCTTTCTGGGCATGTACCTCAGCCTCCTTCTTCTGAAGTGTTAAAGGTGTCAGTGCAGCTGAATTCACCGTGGATGGTGACCTGAAGTGGCACAACAGTCCTGCCTTCGGTGACTGATGAGTCCCTAAGATCCAAGTCCTCATTAGATGTGATGATTTTCCCTCGGATCCAATTAGCAGAGACCCTGGGAACTACACGCAGATTGCAGGTCCTTCCCATGGCTGCAGATGTTTGGTGGCACCACGGCATTGCCTGCTCTCCAGTTATGGCAAGAAGTCATTCAGCTGAACAAAGACATGTGTACGCCTGCCTCAAGTCCTGGGGCTCAATGTTGAGGGCTCTGGGGGGCATATATAGGATCTGTGACAGGCCTGGGGTCAATTCAGGTGTGCCAGAGGTCCCTCCTGACCTTAAACGTTTGCTCAGCAAATTGGATTCAAGTAAAACAGTATGTTAAAGGCCGTGTAGTAAGAACTGAACTGCAAAGCAGCATCTCCTGTTTATTTTTCTTCTGTTTGTCATTCTATCATCTTTTTCTGGTTTTAGAACTGGATGTGACATGGACTTTCATAGTTTGTCTTGCTGGACTTTCTGACTTTTGAGTCAAGATGTCTGTCTCAGGCTTCGTCAGAGACGTTCTTAGGTCTAATATTAAACAGCAAGTTTGGAACAGTCTCTACTTTCTTCAGTTCTAGTTCACAGCAAATGCATTTGATGGAAATTTTTTTTCAGAACAATGTGTTTCTGATTGCATGGAAAGTGGAAGTCAATCGTTTGTCTCAACTAACCTTTTAAATCATCTTGGGTTTATTAATGTAGTGGGTTTTCACTGATCAGGGTTAACACGTTGTCTGCCTTAAACATCGCTTCTTGAACGGTGCTTATTTTAAAATAATCCACACTCACTTCAGTTGCAGTTTTCTAAAGATGAAGACTTTTTTTCCTGAAAATAGGGAAGTTGCTGCTTTTTTTTGGTCAAATTGAATACATACTGCCTGATATTCATGCCAGTGAGAATGCCATCATTAATATTATCACTTCACAAAGAATGCTTCCTTTTTGGAAGCATTCACTTGTTTCTGATGACCCAATTTAGTAAATGAAACTTTTTTTTCTTTTCACAAAATGAGTGCCTTTCAGTGAAAGTTGTTAAAGATTTGTTTAGGTTCCTGTGCTTCAGAAGACGTTATACAATTCACGAATTTAGCATCAGTGACCTGAAATTTTCTTTCTTACGTCACGTCCATACTGCAACATTAGCTGCTTACGCAGCATTTGGCGAAATGTAAGCATAAGCCTATGCACTCATGTAAACCCAAAGGGTTATACTGGATGTCCTGGACCTTCCAGCAATGTATATTTTCAATATCATAGTCTTAATCAGTGCTTAATCATGAACACATATAACTTAGAAATTATGACCTTGAATTAATTCTATCTAAAAAAAATAAATCCATAGTTTATTAGACTACATTAACCTTAATGGAATATAAGCAAAATACTTAATTGTTGGCTCAGATTTTTTGTGTGTGACTAACAATATCTTGTTCGTCGTTCATTTTGTGTATTTAATGATTTTTTTTTCCCTCATTTGTATGAGTTCCTCACACAGCTAGAGGGGAGAGACAGTTGCTATTTCTGCGGGTAAAAAAAGGACACCCACCTGAGATGGTAGAGGTCCTGAGGACAGAAGGAATACCTGAGGCCACATACCTTCCCATTGACCTGGCTTCCTATGGAAATGTAGCTCATACAGTCATATGAGTCTGTAGTTCTAGTTCCTTTGACTCTGAATTTGACAAAGGGTTAAGAACTATTAAATCCCTGCAGGTTTCCTGAAACTAAATATCTGTGTAGAGGGAGAGCTACCCTGGAGGTGTTTAGACAGAGAGAAAGGCAAAAGTATCAGCTCACATACTGTTAGGCACCAGAGGATCTGCATGGGATAGGGCTTTTCATAAATATCCCAGCTGTGAGAAAACTTTCAGCTTTAGTCTGTCTTTTCATAGAAATAGAGATCCAGAAAAAAACCCAGTCATCCCCTCCTTTGCTCATGAAATAGCATGTGTTGTAAAGGTGACATTTTTTCCAGTTGTGAGAGCTGTAGTTTCATCTTGCATATAGAATCTTCTCATAAGCTAGAAGCTTTGCTTTTTGTTACTACTTATTTATACATTTCTCTGTTTGGGAGCAGAAAATACATATTCATATCAGTGAGACTGTTATAAAAAAGGAAATTGCTTATCTCCTCTTTCAAAAATTAGGTCCCTTTGATCAATCAGATTATTGCAAATGCATGCTTTTTGTTTATTTTTAATCCCATAACATCCAATTAATTTAGTCTAATCTCTTACGTCTAATCATGCAATGTATCTTCCTCATGGGTGGAAAGTAAATTGTGCTTTACGGAAATATGGAAATAAGTAGCTGATCATTTCATTCTGCCCTTTTTTTTTCCTAAAAAAAATGCTGTTTACCAACAACTATATATCTCCCAGTTAAGATGACAGTCAAACTGGTCAGTCACAAGTGGCCTGTTTGTTACGTTGCACCTACTTTCATAGTCTTCAATTTTGAGACTTTCATAGCTTCAGTTTGATTGTTTAATATTTTATAGTTAAAAGAACAGACTCGTTAAAAGCAACTGCATGTGATTTTACCTAACACTTCATGTTTAAAGGAATTAATCCATGAAATAGCTTAGATTTAGGGAAGATTGTCTCTTTAGGGTAAAGCTCAACTCTTGCGAATTGCATTTCATAACACAGGGACTTAGAAGGCTTGCTAAAACTTCTGCTTCAGAAGCTTTCTTACACCAAACAAACAGATTTTGTTTGGTTAAACAGAATACTTGATGGAAGATTTTGTTTTTACAGATAGCGAGTTCCTGTAAAGTCCTTACATCAAATTACATTATGCCAATATCCTCTGAAGATGCGACATTTTCTCTAAATCTACAGTACCCGTGCATGAATAAAAGTTAATAAAGCTACAAAGCTAAAATTGTCAAAAATACCCCAGAATAAATAGGCTCATCATCTACTGTTGCAGCACAATTCTAATTCTTCTTATCCTGAAATTGTGTAGTATTAGAGTTGCACACAAACCCACTTGGAGCATCAGTCTGACCCACTCCGACAGAGCCTATATTCTCGTGGAAGTGTAGTAATTTGAATGCCCGTACCCAGGTTACAATGGGGCAGGGCACTTAAGGCAACACTTAATTGTAAGCAGCGGTACCATTTTAAGAAGTCCCATGTAAACCAATGACTTATTTGGGCATTTATATCTAAGCATGTGCTAAAGAGCTAAGCATGTCCTCTGTTGGAGGATGGCCTTCCGATGGTGAATGGTACTTAGTGTCCACCAACTCAGCTTCAAACAGCCGTATCAGCGGCACCTATTTGTTCACTTTTACTGGCACTTGACTGCCTTTTAGTTTCTTTGTTGCTTAGCAAAACAATAAAATCAAATATTAGAACACTTCATGCATTGCTGGATCGTATGGTATTTTACAGTTGGACAGAAAGCTAAGTTTTGTCATCTCTGCATTAATAGCATCATTAGCATTGTTTTTATTATAATGGCCCATTGTGTTATTTTGCAAAAGAGAAATTAAAGGGTCAAGCAGATTAGGTTTGGGATTCGTCTGCCCTAATTAGATATCTCAAAGTTAGAGTCTGCGGTATTCACCGTAGGCTTCTTTTCTGATCAGCAAAGAGGAACAGACACCCCTTGAAAGTGGTTCAGGTCTTTCTGGAAGAGAAGCTCTGCAGATGTCTCTTCTCTGCTGATTATAAAGAGATTGTGGAGCCACTGGTTCAAATTCAAATAGCCAAATTTTTAGGGCAAATGAATCACATTTGTGATGAGTAAATTGTGGTCACAAAAGTGCCAATTTTTGTGAATGTGAAAACTGAATACAAGTTTGGCTTTTTTCCCATCTTGTAGATCTACTATTTGGTTGCCCCACTGGTCACAGGATTTCAGGTCCCTGACTCGGTCATATTTTGTTAATTCAGATACTACAAAGGACTACAAAATACTGGTTTCAGAGACTGCTACTTTAACTGTAGCCAAGTTTTGAGATATTTGTAAGCCATTGAAGATAAATACTATTGGACAATCTTGCACTGTTTGGTGTACATCCACTCTGGATGACTACAGCTGGGTGTATCAATATCAAATATCTGTGACTTTGTAATCCCCACTAAAATCTTAATTGCGCAAACTATTATTATGAGATGAGGTTTACTACTCACGTGCTCTTTTTTGCCCTTGTTTGTGTGTTTCATCTTTGTTAAACTTCATTTTTCTGCTGTGTAGAACCAGAAAGCAACCTTCAATGCCTCTCGCCCACAGTGAAGGAGACACTGATGTGTTCAGTGGAGTTGCTAAAATGGGGTTTCCAGCATGGCGAAGTCATGGTGAAGAAGTTGAGTTCTGGGTTATGGATTTCTCCTCCTGGAATATGAGACAACTGTTGTCCCCAAAAGCCCCTTTATATCATGACATAGACTTGCAGTGTTTCACACAGTTGGTCCTAATAGTTGGTATTGTATTTAGGGCTGGTCACTTATGCGTTAGTAGGGAGTCCCATCATGTCATTGCCTATAGAGTCAACATCATGACTGTGTCTCCTGACTCTTGGCTCCTGTCAGGGCAGATTTTTTTATATCATCATTTTTTCCTTATTCCAGTAGGGGCTGAAGAGAGGGAAATCGATGGATGTCACCTCTCCTCTCTCCTGCTTCTGGAATCATAGGGAAATGCTCCTTTTAGATATAATATGATGCTAAGAGTGAAGAAGGTCTCTGTGCATCATGTTCAGATCCTCGTGAGATGTGCGACAGGCGGAGGGAAATGTTGGCCGGCCACTGACCCACGCAGGGGCAAGGGCAGCAATGAAGCGGTTACAAATGCATGGGGCAAGAAAAGGTCCAGCGGCCTCATCACAACCTCACTCCAGGCGTTGCTGCACTTCCCACCAACTACATTATAGGTCACATTTGTATTTTATGGTGTCGTTACGCATGTTGTTGTTCTAGTCTAGGGCTTTGATGATTGTGCAGCAGCTAAAATGAAACATGGAGCTTCTTGACAGTATTGATTTCCAAAAATAAAAGCCAGTCACTGACCCATGGCAACATGCTTTCTCTTTCACTGCAATGTGCTGCACTGGGCTGTGGTCTCAGTTCTCACAGGAGCATTTCGTGCCGGAGCACAGAGGAGGAGCCCTGCACAAATCAGCAAAGCTGGGTCAGACGGAGAATTTGCTGGATCGGTGGATCAGAGAGATTGAACAGATGAATGTGTTTTGGGGTTTTTTTTCCACGGAAAGGTTTTTCTTTTAACTCTATTGCTCATATCAGGCAGCTATATCAGTTCATTAAATGACTCCTGTTTTCTTCACAAAGTTATGAATTTACAGTGTAACTTGTAATTTAAGAACCATTTTCAGCATACTTGCAGGACTCTCCCGCTTCATCAACTGCAGAATTCAACTTCACTGAAAACAATTTAGCCATTTTTGCCATGTTTATACTTTTCTTATCCCATTATCTGGGCAAGCAGACTAGCTAGTCTGAACTTTCATCAAAATATTTTCCCAATATTATCAATAATTAATTTAACAGAATTACAGATAGACAGAAGAAAGTAGTAAAACCAGGATTTGACTACCCATCAGGAAAGCAAATAAGCCCGTGTTTGTTCCTAGGCTGAGCTCCACCTCAGGTAAACTAAGATCTCAAATCTTCTCCTAGGCTTGATTTGGTTTATGGGGAAATGTAATCTTGGAAGATGTAACTGTGGATTTTACTCTGCCTTTACGCCATGTTGTCAGGATAGTGGCTGACCTCTAGTGGCGATAGAAGTAAATTGCTTATGGATCCCGTCAGATTCAGCTGGGAATCAAGCGGTTTGCAAACGTTTAGGTAAATTGCATAGTGTGCGTTATGGTTGAAAGATGAAAATCAATCAGTGTAATAGAAAATGTATTAAAAAGGAATATGAGGCCGAGCCTGAATTCAATTGCCTTTACAAATATTTTTTCTCGGAGGCAGAGGCTTACAATAAAACTTTCAGAGTCAATTGCCGATAAACATCTCAGTGTACGTACAAGGAACTCAAGACCTGCAAGAAATACATTTCTCAGCAATGGTCTCTGTGTTTCCAGATGATTTGTGGAGTTCTGCTCAGGCTGGTTGATTCCCAGGCCACTTCCAATGCAAAGGTCTGTTTTTCTTCTCTGTGCCTGAAATCTGCAGTTCTGAACAGGGCTCAGCGAGGAAAGTGAATGACTCATCCCTTACACTCAGCACCCCTCCATGACACACATAGGCCTTCGTAACAAGAGACCCGAAGAAGAGAACGGAAAAAAGCAAGCTGGGGGAGACCACCCACCTTCTCTCTATCAGAAGGCTTTCCTGGTCATTAGGGCTTGGTCTTTATATTGGACTAGCTCCAACTGACTGGGAGCCAAGCATCTTTTCTAGGAGAAAAGAAGAAACAGTGCATGGGGATCCAAATGTAACTAGGAGCTGACTGTATGAATCAAATACTTCTGCATCATGTGTGCGCTGACTGTAAGCTTTGGTGGAGATCTTTGGAAACGCCTAGATGCAGTTCAGCTACTCATTTGGGATGCTGCTCAAGTATTTGTTTTCCAAAGGTGCCTTATTGCTTTCTGAAGAACCACCCCATCATGTGCTCCAAACTGAGGCATACGGGCTAACCTCAATGTCAGAAAAATACATCCACCGCTGAAAGGTGGGAAGCGGGAAGGTGGGGAGGCAGCAGGGCTGGGGAAGGGCAAGCTCTGGAGCTGGGCAGCAGCAGGCAGGGTGGCAGGCGAAGGAACATCACGTTCCTGCAGCTGACAGCCGGGACAGAGCGCGGTGGCATCAGCAGTAGAACTGCTTGGGTGGGCTTGCAGCATGGCTGCCGGCCTGTCTCTGCTTTCAGCAAAGCCCCGTTGAACCCGATCTCATGTGTTTGCCTAGACGGAGGCATGCTGGTTGTACCCTGAAATGGCAAGAGCTTCAGAAATGCCAACATGTGGCTACATGGGGAAAAAAAAAAGGGAGGGAAGGAGAGGCCAAAGTGTGGTACTGTTGTGGTGGGTGCTAGAAGGTATGGGAGGCACAGGCAAAGACTAGAGAAGGCCATAGAGGAGAAAGCCACTGTGCACACAGAAAGCATTTTGGGCTCAGAAGCCCCTAAACCATCATGCTTTTGAGGCTGGAAAAGCCATGGGAGGAGGGGAGGCTTCCCTCTGCTTTGCTCTATTTCTGTGCTTTTTCCTCAGCCTCTGCTGCTGCTCACCAGTGAAAACAGAAAACTGGGTTAGCTGGATGTGTTGTATGACAATAGGGCTGATGTTTTGTTCTTAAGTGACCTCCCCAAAGCCAGGGCTTGATGTTTAAAAAGATTCAATCATCTGTTATTGCCCTGCACCCATACTGCAGTGGCGAAAAAGGGGCACCACCAGGGTTAGCCTCATTGTGCTGAGGGCTGTAGAAACTCAAGAGCTCTCACAATTCAGCTTTGTTTCTTACTGAGGTGTTTGCTACCTTTGCGCGCTCCTGTTTAAACTATGACATAGATACACCTACATACACTATTTTCAAAGAATTGCCATTCTTGCTAGATATCAGATACCTTTGTAATCGTGACTATTTTCTGTATCTGTTTCATACTGTGACTCTGAATTGCAGGCATCCTGTAAGCCCTGCTAGAGGACACCTTTTATAAATACTTTGAAGACCTTATATAGGCTTCTGTATTTTCAAAAATGCTTGATGTGCAAGCAATTAAATGTTTACAGAAAAGGGAAGCCACAAAAAAAAAAAAAAGAGACCTTATATCTCGAAGGCTAGTAGCCATTGTCAGATGCTGCGTTTGTGTTAAATATAGTCTGATAGTACTTGTTCATACAATTAATGGGTGAGATACTGTCTTATCTGTTCTGGACCACGGGAAGGATAGCGTTGATGAACCAGCAAGCCTCTGCTGTTGTGACTGCTTAGCACCATGGCCATGGTGCACTCCACAGTAACCAGCTTGTGGCTCTAACCCTTGCCGGTTGACAAGGGTCCTCATGGGGTTATCTACCCCCTGGGACAGCCCAGTAAGACTTTGTGCTGTAGATGCCCACCTACTGTAATCCAGGCTGCGGATGGCTGGGATGTAGCTTGCTATGCTGTAAACCCAGTGGTGATGTCCCCAGTACCAGGGGACCTAAATGCTCTCCATCCACTTGGCACATTGGAAGGGCCCAGGAAAGAGGACTTGTCAGCAGATCTTCCCCATTTCTTAATGGACTGTTTTCTGCTTCTGGGTAGCAAATGGAAAACATGACTCTGTATGAGTTCTTTGTGTGCAAGTATGTTTGTTTATGTGTAATGTGGGATGCTGGGTGGTCCTGGTTTTATGGAGTGAGTCCCTGGGGAGTCCAGGCCTCAAGGCTCAAGTAATCTGAGTAAGACTCGTGTGTTTATCTTCTGAAAAACAGTCAGGCTTTCAGAAGTAATTGTTCCACCACATAAAGTCTAACAACAACTTTGACAAACACAATGGAGGTTGATTTCGGGTCATAATCACATTGAAGGCAATCATGAGGCTTTAAATTAATAAGACATGTATTAAGCATAGCCTGAAAGCACTCCCACTTCAGTAATCCACTCAGAGTCTTAGCTTTTGAAGGATTCATGTAGCATTTAAGTTAATAATATATTTCTTAAAAATAGTTCATCTTTAGGTAGCAACTGTATGACAGCTAAATTTATTGTCAAACCTCCTAATTTAGGACTGTACTCTTGCTTAAATTGGATTGTCCATATAGCATTAGAGAGGCTTCCCACAGCTCACCAGTTGGAAAGCCCAGATGCAGGCTTCCTTTCAACTATCACTGCAGTCATTTTGACAGAGACAGTAAAGAGCTTTTCCTCCTTCCCTTGGGTTCCAAAAGCCATCCTTGTTGTTCCAGGAGATGCTCCAGTTTTAAATGTTAATATAATGCATTAAGTTTTTGGGGTTTCTCTCTCTCTCTTTTTTTTTTTTTTCATTATTTCCCAAGGAAACAAAATTTGTATAATCCAGTGGGATTAGTCCTGTATTAATAAACTTCAGTTTCTTCATCTCTCCTGCATTTTGAACTGTTCTGAGGGTAGGAGCCAATCCAGATCCTATAGGTTTCATAAGAATTAGCAGCTTGCTAAAGGTCGAAGATCCAAATTAGTGCTTTCCGCTAAGGGAAGTCCTAATTTGTGAGCTCAATGGTGTGGGACCTGTTTGGCCTGCTGGCACAAAACCTGCCACAACACCAGAGCCTGTATAGTAGTTAGAGGCTGTGGAAGAGCAATGAAGGTCCTCTGTGTTATATATGAAACCTTTTCAGGAGGGGAACGCTGAGGCTGCAAACACAAGGAGGAACTAAGGGGACTGTGGTAGGGGCTCATGCTGTATCTGGTGGGGAGCTGGGAGCATTGTGGTGGGAATAACTGGCACTTGGGTGTGCTGTCATCATCACTGCAGTGGAGATGTATGAAACACAAAGCACACAAATTCAAAGGAGACCAGATTTCATTAGTCCTTCTATTTATGAAACAGCTTGCTGAAAAAAATAAATAGATGGGCAGAAGTTGGCGATGATACCAACATTGTTAAATGGAAATGATCTTCCAGATCACCCAAATAGCAAAAACTTGTTTGATTTGTTGCAATTCCCTGCATTCTGCTAGCATGAACCAGGTGAAATACTCATGAAGAATCTCCTGCCCTCAATTAATCTATTTTAAAAGTTTTTCAGCAGAATCTGTTACATTGCCAAAATCACTTTGTTAAAACTTCGCCCCCCCCCCCTTTTCCAGAGAATACAAAGAGGATAAAAACTCTGTCTGGGGTGTAACAGTTAAAATTTCATTATGAATTTGAACAAAATCACAAACCTTCCAGAGAAACCGGCAATATCTGGTGTGTTGACTAATCTGAAAAAGTCAGAGTATGTTTTTCAAGCTTTCCATTGTCTTTTCATTGTATAAACAAGAAAACAAGACCCAAAACAAACTCCAAAGGAAGTTCATGAAACTGTGTCATGTAGATCCAGAAGAAAAAATTGTTACCACTTATAAAAGTTGAAGCTGTTTGTTTTATCCCAGCTACTGACAAGCCACTCACTATTTTTGAGCTTGGGATTCTGGTGGAGCAGATCTTAATTTCTAATCATGGCTAGACTAGGCTTAGGAGACATATGGTCTAAAATCCAAAATAGCATCTCCATGTGTGTTCTGCAGGGCTAGTACTGTTTCTTGCTCTCAGACAACACTCTTTGTAATTCCCAGTCATGAAGAAGCAAACATCTGAAGTTGTGTTGCTGACCGCCAGGTATTGAATCTCTTTAAATGCTTGTTCACAGCATTCGATGAAACACAGAATATCTCAGGTTGGTATGGTGATCCATGCATTGTATTATACCAGCTCATTCTTCATCTCAAGTTTGGCAGGTGCGTGGTGAACTCAGGTCACGCTGAAGGAGTTGGCAGGGGCCAACAAGGCCATTGCTTTGACACTGTGCTGCCCACAACTTTTGTTAGAATGAGCTGTTTGAAGGGTGTTGGATCATTAAATTAGGTTTGTTTGTTAGAACACAAACTAGGAACACCGTTTGAGAGAGGTTTAAACAAGAGGGTGTGAATAGATGCATCCTGTTGTTCACTGTTCCTTGCAGACAGGTCCTTGCCTCCAGTCTTGCGTGGTCCAGCTGGTTTTGGTGACTTTCTGAGCTCTGCCAGCCTCCAACAGCCTGTGGACATTGTCATCTCCGAGGCCTGGTATTGTCACTCCCCCCTTGTTTCCTCGGGAATCTTCCGGTGTCTCCAAGGACAGGTTGTTACTCTTCTTTTCCTGCCTCTCCGTAGAGATGACCCTTCTTTCACAGGAGGATTGCTTCTCCCTCTCCCAGGTCAACATCTGCCACCTTCATTGCTACCCAACCACACATAATTATCATGCATGAAGTGCACCATAAACTGTGAGCAAATAAAGCAGATTCTGTCCATCACAGGGAGTATCAGAAGTATTCCCATAGGGTGGGCTTTCCTTTTCCTTCCTACTCTGCTATTATTGCATCGTTAGTTAACTCCAGAAGACTGTAACGCTATGTGCAGCGAAGGACGCCGGGCACAGCGGCTTCTTGCTGCGTGCTGTGATACAGAAGTGTTCAGGTACAGTCCAGTCTGAAACCAGCACTGCCAACAAAATCTGTCCTTTGGCAGCAGCCTGGACAGCCGGTAGTGAGTAACAGTTAGCCCACCTCATATTTGGACAAGAGTAGATTCTCATGCTATGGGACTGTAATCACGATCCTTTCAGCCTGCAAATTTTCCAAGAGGGTATAACCCCAAATGACTTTTTGCTTTTAAAGAAGAGAGAAGAGAGTGAACTCTCCAATTAGCATTACTAGCAGACCTATTAGCCCAAATTCAGCTCAGCCCAGGCAGAGGAGGATTGTTCTTCGTTATTTTCACACCCGGCCTTCTGCAAGGAACTGCTCTGCTGCAGTAACATATGAATGTTCGTGCTTACCCTATCGGAGGTCATTTGTATGTCAAGCATCTGCTTTTTGTAATGTGAAAAATATCCCGTGTGTAGTGTAAATGCCTCCCACCCACTGGGAGCCCATTAGCAGCTTCACTTTTAAGGAAAAAGCGTGTGGTTTGGGAAATACAGGTCAGGAAATGGGGATTTCATAGCTTGGGTTCTAGGTGGATTACTCAAAAGAAATGCAATTTTCACTGTTGGTCTGCCAGCTGTCTCAGGTCTCACATTCCACCTGAAAACCTACTGTGGCAGCTCCTGTGTTAACTTTCTTAAAATCTTTCTGCTAAAATAATATTGGAATAAACTCAGTATGGTTATTAAAAGAGTAAGTATACACAGCAATACTGCTGCCAGTCCCAGTACGCTTGTTGTGTGTCATATATTTCTCCTTAAATCCCTTATGCAAATAATTCTAATTTTCAAAGTTTCCCATTGTTTTAAAGAAGTAGTGTGTATATGGTTTTTATATATTTTTATATAAGTGTAGAAGAATTTATTTTTCATCCACTTTTAGTGTGAGTATATCTTACTAGGAGTTTTGCTCTAAAAATTCATAACAGACCTCTAATAGCATTTTATAAATATTTTAAAGCGCAATTTATTCCCTTCATATTTACACCCATGAATAACTCATTACTTAGCACATCTTTCATCCTGTAGGCAAACAGCAGTGGTTGCCACACTGTTTTAAAATGAAAGCCGCCAAGATAAAGGTGGGTTTCATTAATGAATGACTGCTGTGACATTGCACTGCAGGCACCAGCAGCTTGGTTAGAGGTGGCTTTTAACAAAGATTTTTCACATTTACCAGAATTGCATGGGTGCAAATGAAAGCAGATAAACCTCATCTGCAGATAAACTTTTTTTCTCAAATGCTCTTCATAACAGTATCTAATATTTACCTAATACCTTTCATCCCGAGCAATTTACAATTGATTAATCTTCATAGCTCTCTTGCTAAAATATGAGCATTGACAAAATGATGCTGGAGAAGCTTGACTGATTGCCCAGGATTTGCCTACCGCAGGCAAAGTACTGTCTCACTATTCGTCACATACTTAATTCCATTTTGCAGTGTGAAGAAAAATCTTGATAGCAAATAACCTGAATCTCTGCAGAAGATACCTTTTAATGGTGACTGCAGGACACTGACTGTGGGAACATACTGCAGGGTCTCTGCTCCCTTTGTAGAAAAAAAAAGAAACTAAACAGAGGGCACCAGCTGAAACTTGCAGCATCTTCAGTTATGTCAAATGCATGATCTACTTTCCCTTAGGTCACAAAAAAAGATGACCAACGTGACAAAAGATGAGGAGAGGAGCTGTGGGTTCACCTTTTTTTTTTTTTTTTTGGCCAATAGTTGTAGTTCACTCTTTCAGTGAGCCCTTATTGTGACCCTGCATCCTTCCCTCACTTCCAGGCAGGGCTGGGGATATGGGGTGTAGGGCCGGGACAGGCTGGACCGTTCTGCCTTGAAGGCTGTTTGGAGAATTCAAGTAACGAACAGCAACTCTTTCTCTCCCCCTCTTCTTCACCAGCATGTAAAACACTTATGCTCACATGTGACTCTCCACTGGCTACCAGAATTATAACAGGGAGAATAAAAGGTGCTTGTATTACATCTAGGTCCTGATGAAATCAAACCTCATGCATACATTTTCTAGTTTTGATGCAGAAAGGAGTCACATCCTTTCTTCAAAGAGCCTCAGTACTTCCACTTCCTCCTGCATCCATGGAAATTAGAAGTTTGCAGGGAGACACAGAGAGGCTTGAGGCATCTTCTCTCCCTGATGCTAAGGAGTTTACAAAGAAAATAAATGCGGTTTTAACCAATATTGGCCTTTCTGTAGTAGAAAACCTGCTCTGTCTCCTCTAAGAGTCGCCACCTTTGTCCCCTGTATCATTGCTTGAAAGCCTTGCTGCTACCCACATGTTTAAATGTCAGGGACTAGGTTCCAAATGGCCTGAGATCTTTGTTTATGTTTAAATGAGAGGAGGAGGGATTTTTTAAGGACTCCTCAAAGCAAAGCACTTTTAACCTGCATGTTTTCACAGTAGTGTGAAATCAGTGTTCATGCACTTTAAAAAAAAAACACAGGATATTTCTTTAAAAGAACGATCTTGGAGATGCTCTCAGGCTACTTTTCTCTGCTGGAGGGAAAAAAAAAAAAAAAGGGAGTAGAAGTTTCTTTTACAGTAAAAGCAGCTGATGTTTTCCCATAGCCACATGGCCCAGGAATTTAAGAGAAACACCAAGGGTATGTGGTGGGCCTGTCAGATTGTGCCATCGTGGAGGAGAAGGAAACTCTGCAGAGCAAGCAAAGCAACGCGGAGGAGTCTCCAAGGCAGATCTGCCACTTACACTCTCCTGAGGGTTCTGCCATTCTTTAGCAGAGCTATCCAGCTCCTCGTCAAGAGAACAGGGGCTTTGGAGACCTTTTCCTGCAACTGATGTACTACGGAAATCACTTGAATTACAATTTTGCAGTAGACAAGGCTCTGGTTTAATATTTCTGCAGTTGTACAATACACGCACAGTTAATTAAATATGCCTGCAGTACAAAAGGACATTATTTGTGTCCGTATAAAGCACACAGATCATACTTCTGGCTGTACTTTATGCCTCCTTAAAATAATTCGACCCCCTCACACTCACTCTTCCCCCACCCCACTCCCCACATACACGTACCCTTTCTTGATCCTGTTAATAATTTCAGGTACCTTAAAAAAAATTACCGGGATTTGGAATTGTACAAAATGAGAAGCTCTCCTGCTTCAGTAACCCGTGTACTAAATCTATGATTAATAAGCTTTCATTTAAGTAGTCCCTTTTAAGTCTTAACTACAGGACGATTCATAGAGAGGTGAAATTAATAGGATATTTCTGATTAATCCTGCAGTTTAGTTTCCTCATGCCAGAGATGGGCAAGTGAATTTATCTTCAAAGGTCCTAATTAAGAAAAAGAGCAATGGCAATGGTACAGGTAATTACACCTCTTTGTAACATCAGAAACTCGCTTTTTAAAAGCAATGGATTTAGAAACATAAAATACATACTTTTTGCAAAATAATGTAACCTCTTCCTTCCCCATTCTAAGCCCAAAATCCAACCCAGTACCCAAAACCTTAAAAGACCATGGCTTGAAAGTGCTGAATCATCCCATTGGGTCCTCACGGATTTGGCTGTGCAGAACACATGAAGAGTTACAATTCACAACCATGATTTAAGTTCTACTTTCTAGATTTAAATTCTACTTTCTATTCCATTACCTAATTTGAAATTACCTGAGTCCTTCACATCCTGGCCATGGCCTCTGTAGGCAGAGACTCTCAGGGTTTCCAACTCCGCTGCATGTTGCTGAAACCAAGCAAAACCAAAGGAGGACGTCCAACTTGTTTTTAAATAGCATTGTTTGGGTGCTTTATCGCTAAGTATTGTTAATGGCAAAGCTTCAACACTTTTGGTATTCAGATTTGTGTAGAGCCTAGTAGTTACTTTTAAACAGCCAGCTCCAAGGGGTGTTGCATGTCCTCTTGATGGAGATGCAGTGGCCTTGCAGGAACATGGGGTCAGTCTAACCAAACAGTGTTAGATGTCCCAGCCAGGCCAGGTGCAAGACAGCCCAGTTTACACAGCCATGTTCTCCTCTTGTGAAGCTTGTCCCTTCAGAGGGGATGCTGCGTTACCCTCCTGCTCGTGGGGCTCTTAGCAGACATTGTAAGCAGAGGCTGTTGGAAAGGATGTGGAAGGGAGATCTGCCCTTGGCTCAGTTAAGGGCCCTTAAGGGTGTCTGGGTGGTACGTGCTCACCGTTCCCCATTCCTCCTGACTGGACACACAACCGTGGTGCGGCAGCGGCAAATACATAGTAACAGAATGTGTCTTTTGAACTCCTGAATATTTTTCCTGGGTACCTACAATGAATCAAACTTTGTTGTCTGTAGGACACGTGCATCTTTCAAGCCATACACAGCTCATATAGTTTTGTTTGCCACATAAAGAGTAGGGGGGACATGTATCTTCCATTGGCATCATTGGAAGGCCTTGCTTGAGGACAATTTGGTGTATCCATTTAAAGACCATTTCACTGTACTTCTTTACAGTGGTTTCCTCAGTGCTGTTGGAAAAGGATGATGATATACATCCTTATTTCATTACAAACCATGAGCCTGCTCTCCTACTGAATCTGAAGTTTTGAAATATTTTTTTTTCCCAAATAAGAGATCTTCTAGGTTGTATGAATGGTGCTTGATTGTCTTTGCCTGTCAATGTCCTAACAAGTTAACTCACAGTCATGACTAAAGCACCATCCAAGTTATTTGCAGAAAGGCCTTTAAGTATTGTTCTGACACAAAAGAGTAGTGATGCTCCACTTAGGAGTGTTGACAGGGGGTGGGTTTGCTGGCTTAAAAAAGAAGAATCAAAAAATTGCTGGGACTGAATGCTTATTGGAATAGACCAGAAGGGTCTTTTGTGTACAAACATGTTTTTTTAGAATGTAATTTCCTTTATCAAGTTTACTTGTCATTTTAGAAACAGTGTCAGTGTCCAATACTAAAAAAAGTTTTTACTTGCATGTCACAGTATTATATATGTCAAAATGGATGTTGCAGTCATGGGTCCAGCCTGGCAGCAACTTTCCCACTGACACAGAAGACCAGGAACGGATTACTGACCTTTTTATAACTTGTATAATTTCAATCCAAGCAACCAGTGCTAGTCCAGGAAATTGTGATATTATTGCCAGTGCCCCTGGACATATTCATTAGCCTCTTGACACACAAATCACCTCTGGCACCTTCCAGTATTTTCAGTTCAGCAGCCTTTGATTTCAGAGTGACTATAATATCTGTATAAAAGTAGCAGATACCACGATGTAATGTGCTGACATGGCACAACGTGGCTCCTGCCCACAAATGCCACTTGATTGGAGATGACTCCCAGATGCCAGGACACATGGCAAGAGCACTGGGGCGATGCGATCGGACAAGGAATTTCACACCTGGCTGCCCAGGCTGTGTTTGCTCTCTGAAGTGTAGATTGCCATTTTCTGAGTAATCGGACCGGTATCTTTCGTATTTACAAACGCAGCAAGAAATATATGGGTAGACTATAAATGGTATTATAATACCATCATTTATATTACACCTATCTGAGCAAGTAGTGGTGTATAGTCCTTATTTTGAGCCTGGCATTGGAAATTGGGATTCTTTGTTTATTATTCCTCTTTCATAGAGTCATAGAATACCCCAGGTTGGAAGGAACCTTGAAAGACCATTTGGTCCAACCTTTTGTGGGAAAGGGAGATTATCTAGCACACTGTCTAATCACATCTTGAAAACCTCCAGCAATGGCGACTCTACCACATCCGTGGGGAGGTTTTTCCAGTGATTGATTGTTCTCACTGTAAAAAGTTTCTTTCTTCTGTTGGGATGAAACCTCTCCCCAGTGCAGCTTGTACCCTTGCCTCTTGTCTTCTCCATGTGGCTCCTTGTGAAGAGAGAGCATCCATCCTCTTGTAGGAGCCCTTTAAGTACTGGAATAGTGTGATGTGGTCCCCCTGAGCCTTCTCTTCTCCAGGGAGGAGACCTAACTCCTTCAGTATTTTTTCATAGGGCAGTTTCTCCAGCCCTTTGATCATCTTCATGGCCCTCCTGTGGACAGTCTCCAGTCTGTCCATATCTTTTTTGAATTGCGGGGACCAGAACTGGAGATGGTACTGCATAGCTCACCTCTATACAGTCAAATTTTTTTACATAAAGTGCAACTCCACTTCTTCTTCTTCCTTTCCTATCTTTCTGAAAGAGTTTGTAGCCATCCATTGCAATCTTCTAGTCATGTGAATTTTGCCACCGAGTGTGGTGGCTCTTGAAGTCCTGCTTGATCTTGCCCAGGTTTGCTTAACTGTGTCACTGGTGCCCACGTGGAAAAGAACTAGGGGATAGTAGTCTGCTTTTAACCAGTTGTGGCAGTCTCCCTGTGACATCCCAGATCTTGGCTCCTGGCAAGCAGCAAACTTCCCTTGGCTATATATCAGGCCAGCAGATGGATGCCTCAGTGTCTCTCAGCAGAGAGTCACCCACTATGAGCTCTCACCTCTTTCTTTTGCAGCTTTTAGTATGTGGTGATGGTGTGGTTTCTCCCTGTGAATCTTACTCCTTGGTTTTGTCTGCTGCCAGATGCCCGAGAGGTTTTTGCACACCCTGCTCGTGGTGCTCCTGGTGGCTGCCACTCCCTAGGGGACGGGTGTATGTGGCTTCAACGTTCCACCCTGGGCTCTGCCATTATACCCCTGTGGAAATCACTTCTGCATGCTCCAATTAAATGGCCCTAAATTTTATTACTTATCAGTAGCATGTATTGTAATGAAGAGAAGCTACTCACTCGAATACTCCTACTACCAGTCCGTCAAATTCAAATAGGAAGGGGGAAAAAAACGTAAAAGGATCAAATGAAAAAAATGTTTAATACTTTATGAAGTAGAAAAGTTAAATAATTTGTTCTGTAAAGGCACTGTCAAGTTTTGAGAACCTACCTCCTCTATTTAACATCTCTGGGTTTCAACAGGATTTTGATTTTATATACTTTTAAAAGCTTTCCTTTTGTGAAATAAATGCAATTAAATATCCATTCCCTGCAAAATATTATGGGCCAACTGTTTAGATTATTTCAGTTCACAGAAATATAATCATACCTAAAATATTTTGTAAAGCTTATTTAACTGGGTCATTAGGTCCCAGCATTTAGTATTGCTAATTGTAAAATTAGCTTATTGTAAAATAACTGAATTTTCCTCAAAATCACCTACTAAAGGTACTGTTTTTAGTAAACATGAGATGAGGAAAATTTTTAAGAGGTCACATTGAAAATTTATGCTTATTCTCTATGGATAATATCATTTATAATAGACACCTGTTTTGCTTGTTTGCTGGTTTCTCTCTCCAGGTGTTTCTGAATTGCAGTTTTACTTCCAGGCTCCTCATAACTGGCAATATTTATTAAAACAAAACCTACTTTGATCAATCTTATTAAGATGTTTTGTGAGAAAAAAATTGTTTAATCAGCAGAATTCTACAAGTCAAGCTTATTTGCGCAACCTTTACAGACAGTACACCCAGTGAATGTGGAAAAATAAGCTTTCCACTGAAACATGTTTCCTGACTGTTGAAACTCTGGACTTTACCATTTTTATCAGTCTTTTATTTTGCTATAGATTTTTTTTTTCTGTATGACATCTAAAATAGCCGCAAAACACAAATCTAGATGGGAGCCAGCACAGAGCAGCATAGTGCGCATTGTACATTACTTACACAGGATTTTGTGAAAGTTAACTGGGAAAAGCAGGTTCTTATATGCTATACAGAAATAAATACGTGACATTTCTCAAAAAGTCCATACCAGTAGGAAAATTTCCAGTAGGAAAATTCAAACAGATCAAAAAAGTTAGAAACCTCTAATGGTCCTGCAACTCTCAGTTGCGCTTATCCTCACTGTAGGAGATAGATACACTGTAGGAGAAGGGGCAGGAGTATGTGGCCACTGTGGAAACTCTTGCTGTTGTAGGCATGGGGAGTGGTAAACATAGTGTTTTACACATCACTTTCTAAAGATGCAGGAGTGACTCTTTAAGAATTAGGCAGCTTCTTGGATATGAGTGGTGAGGGCTCCCCTGCCTCTTTCCTTGTCTGCTGTTGGCTCAACTCCAGCAGGACAGATAGTTGCACCTGCTGGGTCTGATGTCCTTCAGACATGTGGGAGAAGGAGGCTCGGGTGATGCCCCAGTCAGCCAGGCTATAAAAGATGGGCAAAATTTTGTCTGAGGTGATGCCCCAGTCAGCCAGGCTAACCCAACCTATTCTATAAAAGATGGGCAAAATTTTGTCTTGAACAGCATGTTTTCCAAGAGGATGAACGTGATCTGAGCACAGCGAATGGCTGCTCTGAACAGCTTAGATTCCTCCCCTTCTGTCTCCAAAGCACAGTGCAGCTTTGGTGCTTGTCACCACCTTTCTCCTCCAACCAAAGCACTGCTCAGCATTCATGGGAGATTCTGCTCAGCTGCTTGTATCCTTCATACTCTGAAATGGAGACATCTGTTGGTTTGAAACTCCTTCAGGGCTGGGATGATGATTAAGAATAAGTAGTGTGCATTGAATTTGAATGTGAAATGAAATAGGAGTTAGGTTCCTAAGCAGCTTTGAGGATCTGTGCTGAGCTCATAAAATGCAATTAATTAGTGACTAACTGGAGACTCTCTAGGGCTCTTCCATGCTTGAAGTTTCAGTATGACATCTCCCCTCCTTAGCCCATATTGCATGCTCTGAAGTCTTCATTATGCCGGGGAAGGAGGCAGACACATTTACTTTGATCTAGCATAATTCCACATAAACTGTAGCACACACGTTGTTGTGGCTTGGCAGGGAGAAGCAAGACTGAACGCTACCAGACCTTAACCACTGACAATTGTTAGGACATTGCTTAACCTCTCCTAGTCTGGTGAGCTGTGGCATCCAGTATGGATTGCTAAAGCTGATGGAAATTCATTAACACCATTGGAATGTCATTAACACTTTTACCAAGGATTATATCCCTTTAAATGTCCAAATATTGTACTCCAAGCCAGTGCTAAAGCAAATGAGAAGCAGCAATTTCAGCAAAGAGGCATTTGTTGATGATAAAATGCTATAAGTGTCAACAGATGTCATTCCTTATAATAAGGCATGTGGCTCTAATTTGGCACTTCTTGCCATCAAGAGGAACTTCTTGCAGAGCAGATGTCACTTCTAATCCTATCTTTCATGGGTGCCTGTGCCCTGTTAAAACTGGCATGCCAGTTCAGAAGTAGGCAGGGTGCCATTAGAGCAGATGGTCATGAGTACAAGTCGTGTTACAAAACGGGTGTTCCTAGAAATGTGGATGCTGGGACTGAAGCGCTAGCCAGGAACATCAAAATCTTCCTACCCAGGAAAATTCCTTCCTGAGTAGGTTGATACGTGCCATTAATGCTTTAGTGCTACTAGAAAATGGATGTTATCTGTACCCTCTTTCTGGTTGTTCTAACTTTTGGGCAACCACTGGTGATCCCAGGGGCCATTCTGGCAGCTGAGAGCATTGGAACATAGATGTGTCCTTGGCAAAAATGCCGTCGATGCTTCTTGTTACATTGACAGCTCTACAGTGCCTGGGAATTGTTGCAGTGGGGAGGACTACTCTGCTGGGCAACAAGGGGGAGGAGTGTATTCATCCATCTCCTCTGTAAGACAGTGTATGAGTGCCAGACAAATGCCTGAAGTAAAACTGTGCTCCTGTTTTACTTCATGTGCTTTTTGCTTAGTATAGAGAGTAACGTTTTTCCTAAAGCACTCATCCTAAGTCAAACTTGGCTTGCATTGAAGACAACACTTCAGTTGCCCTCACTGGGATCAAACACAGGATTTCTTACAAATTCAGCCTTCAATAACGGTTCATTTGAGTAAATTTACTGCACATGGGATTTTAAAAAATCTGGATTTTTTGCTTGGATATTGCTGCTTATTTTGCCTCCCAAAATTAACCTGCTGAGAGGAATTTACATGTTTAACTGATATGTAATATGTTATTCTTAACTTGTGTCAGCAGGTAGAGCTTCCAAAAGCACTATGAGTACTTGCTTGCCTTGTTGCCCCACTGCACTTGTTGCCCCACTGCACTTGTTGCCCCACTGCAACAATTCCCAGGCACTGTACCTCAGGTGTTAAGAACCAGCCCTTCCTACAACTAATTGATAGGCTTCAGTAATCATACAATAAGATCAGGTTACTCTGATGTGGTCTGTTAGAAATCTTAATCCGTATGTCTAGGAGAAGCTTAGAGCAGTTACATTTCTCTCTTTTCGGTTAGAGAAACAAACACTTCCCCAGTATGTACTCTTACTGCCTCGGCTCCTCAGGGTACCATACAAGACACTTCAGCAGAGTATTCATGACGTAGGATGTTTCTCATCACTGTGGTCAGAGCTGTACATTGAAGGAGGAAAGTCTGCAGGAAGATTTGGTCATGAATGACCTTCGACAGTTCAGCTTCACGTTGTGCCAAGAGGTGGCCCTTTCAGAAGGTGGACACACAGTGATGTTTCAGGCCCATTTTAAAATGTCTGCATAGTCCAGGTATCTATGGCAAGATTCCAATAACCTTATGTTATCCTTTCTGACAAGCATTATGATTGATCAGCAAAATACTATGCTGTCTTCACTCTATACCCTATGGGGCTTTAATTAGCCAGTGATACAAACAAGCTCAGCTAGCCAAGCAGCTGTACAATCCACCAGTGGTAGGCAAAGCGACCACCAACATACGGTGAAATTTTTTTACATAATGAAATGCTCATCTTGCCTGGTAGAGTTGTAGCATTTCACAAGAGCCCAAATAAAATACGTTATGTGATTCCAAAATGCGGCATAGCCAGCAAGTTGTCTACAACTCCCACTAACACGTACAGAAATTTTACTTTGTGGTGAAATTTTGACCTTTCCCAACGTGGCTTGTAACGGTTCAGTAGGGAGCAGCATGTAACTCCACTCAAGTAAGAAATCCATTTATCTGGATCCTAAAATGTGTACTTTAATTGGTGAGGTGAGATGAATAAGTTAGTATTGACACAAGGAGGTGCATCAGCAGAAGGCTGTATTTCTACTATCTATTATGTATGAAGGACACTGAAGATGGGTCTGTGCCACAAAAAAATAATCTAGATTTCAAAAACTCCGAGTCATCAAAAACAGTAAAAACACGTAAAGGAAGGAGCTTCAATTCCATGTGAATATATAGAATTAGATTATCAGTTTTGTTTGTTTATACTGAGTGTCACAAAGCTTGACTGTCTCTTCGACATAGTTGCACACTGGCATCTAAAGGGTTTGAGTCACACGTATCAGTGCAGAAATATGAAAAATTGTTCTTTTGCCATCTGTCCCACAACGAATTGTAGATATTTACGGTGGAAGAACAAAATTAAGGATAAATATTTATTCATGCGACTATAACTTTTATCTGAATAACTTAAGTCAAAATAATTCTCTTCCCGACTTGCCTTCCATCAGCATTACAAACAGCAGACTCTACAAATACGGTTGATTAATGGAGGTGGGGCTAAATTTTGGGAAGTATTTAGGTTCACATTGCAACCTGGCTAAAACTAAAACTAGAGCCAAATTGTCGGAGCCAAATGAGGAGTATACAATTGAGTTACCAAAACATGACAAGTTATTACACATCAGCAGAACCCCATCTATTGTCCGTGGTCATGCTCTAACATTTGTCAAAGGCAAAACATCTCCACTTCTCTTACATCTACTTTGTTGCGGGCGAAGCTAAGCTGAATGGCCTCCTTTGCCGTCGGCTGTGAGCACACACAGCTCTCTGCATGGCCAGAGCTGAGAGGCCCAAACCATCCGACAGCAGGTGTCATAGGAGAAAGGTGCTTGGCTTTAGGACTGGTGGGCATGGGGAGAAGGATGGACATGCAGCAATCTCTTACAAATATAAGTGGTAGTGTACAAAAGCCATGACTGATCACATAGTGCTCGTTAATCATCAATGATGGCTCCAGATTCCCTCCCTGGTGACAAATGGGCTGTCTCAGAGGTAGTCATCTATAGTGCAGAGACCCACAGCCATCTAAAGCTCAACGAGCTGGCTCCTGTGCTCACAAGTGCTGCAGATTTGGCTCCTTGGTGGACATTATTAGGCTGAAAATTCAGTTTTATGTTTTGGATGCTAAGACTTCAGAAAAATCAGGTTTTATAAAGGCATGTGGGCATGCACAAACCTCCTCTAAAATAAATATGTTAAGGACGGTCATGGCTAAACCACTTTTGTCTGAGCTAAAAAAATGCAGTGGGAAAAAATACTTTGAGGTGAGTGAGCTAGGTTTAAGATTGTTGTGAACATCAATCCTTCTGCCTCTTATTGTTGTGGGCAGAAAAGAAATCTGTCACCAGCTTGTCCCCAGTCTCTTGCACATTTGGCCTTGTGTGTCCGGAAGTATGAGGCACTGGCTGTCATCAAAGACAAAACAACAAATTAGCCAGATAGTACTCTCGTCTACTATCATAAAATTGTAATAGCGTGGTAGCCCCTAAGGACTAATGACCACACAGTACCGCTTGGTCAATAGCATTGCTTCAGCTGCAGCTGCAGAGCTGTACATTCAACTGTGTTTCTTGATAATTACAGTGTGAAACATTATATTGAAATATACTACGTTGGACTTTAAAACAGTAACCTTTAAAATAGTGAAATAAAAAGCTCAGAAAACAGACTGTGTATCTTGTAATCAATCTATAAAAATTAATTACCACTTTACAGGTAAACATCAGAATTAAAGAGTGGACATTAATTAAAGGATGGGCAAATGTTCCAATTCAGTGAAAAGTCTGTCTAGTTTAGGTACTTCCCTGACCAGATCATTACCCATGGCAGTCATTTTAAGTTTCATTTTGTACTTGTATTTGTGCTTAAAAACTGGGACACAGAAGTGCTGCCTAGTAAAACCCAAAGGAATAATACATCCCAATGTTTTGCAGGTGAAAAAAAGTCCTTCCAGCCTCATTCATCATCAGTTTTTCCCCGCTCGCCTTCTCACTTTGTCTCTGCTGTTCCCTTGCTGTGTGAGTTTGGAAAGCAGCTCAACTCCTTCCTTATTTGTAAAGCTCTTTGAATTCTGTGACTGGGAAGTGCTTTAGAAATGCTAAGTGGGCTCCTGCTGCAACAACTCGCCATACCTTCATTGTCATTAAACTCGGTGTCAAGGAGTGTCTAAGGATCTTTAAGAAGGAAAGGGCCTGCTGTTACCCTGGGTAAACGTTTGTGCCTCAGTGAACATTCTGGATACCAGCTTCTTCCCAGGGTCTCGGGTGTGATTACAGCTGCGGTGGGGAGCTAACAGCTCCAAGCCCACTGCCAACGCAGAGGATGTTTGACCTGCTATGAAGAGCGGGAAATTCACTCCATTTCGATAGGCTTCACATAGCAGCCCACGAGACAGGGAGCTGCAGAAGCAGCTGAATGCCTGCTTTAATACTCTTTTGGGGTCTGTTTCTCAGCAAAACAGAGACCCGTAGGTCTTGTCAGGTGAGCTATTTTTCTCGAAAGGAAACAGGTTCTCCAACAGAAGGAGACTTTATTGCCCTTGAGTGCAGGCAGGGAAATCTGTGGCTGTGGGACTCCAGAGCGCAGCCCTTCCTATCTCTGTCTTCTCTCAGATCAAGACCTGCCATACAACATGGCTTAATTAATTCTTCATCAAATGCAGAATTCCCCCCACCCATGCTCCTGCTGGCTTTACAGTCCTATGCAATATCATACCATATTTCCATCTTCTGAGGGCGAGAAGCCCCTGCAGCAAGCTGCTGCCGGGCAGGGCCAGATGGTGAAGAGCATGGTGGCAGATGTTGGAGAGAGGGTGGCTCAGGCCATCTGGGAGCCAGTGGGATTTCGGTCATGGTTTTCTTTGAACACACAGCCTACAATATGTTGCCGGCCCTGACTTCTGCATGTCTTTACTGGCATAACAGTGTAGGGCATGAGTGGGTGCACCTGGGACTCTCCAAAGTAATTGCAAGTCTTCAAACACCTTTTCTTGTTCCCTGTATTTTTTTTCACCAGCAGAAGAGTAGGATTCCTTGGGGCTCATAGTAAGGAGATGATAAAAGTGAGGCTGAAGGCCTTTAGCTCCAGCGGATTGTTAATAGTCTGTTAAATATTCTACTGCAAAGTCAGCAGTGCCACTCCTCATAAAGCACAGTCTGCAGAAGTACAGGGCGTTTTATGTAGGAGCACCCAAATGACATGCCAGGTGCTTCAAAGGCAAGCAAGGATGTCTCCCCTGGTTTAGATAAAATGCAAAAGTAGAGGAGTAGGAGGGAAGAGGTACAATACAACAGAGGATGTGATCACCTGGAAACTGCTCACACACTGCACATCTGCTGTTTCTGTATGAGCTTTTACTGAAAAATAAGAACTGATATTCTGGGAGGGCAGATGCTACTGACTCACCCACTGCAGATGATAGTGGAAGGCATTATCTCATGATGGAGTGACAAGTACCATCTGGTGAATGATCTTTCTGATTTTCCTTCAAGAGGTGAATTCCTCCAAGTAAATGAAAACCTTTGTTCTCCTCTTAGTTCATGAGGAATATGCATTTTCCTGGATCTTAAATTTCATTTCTTCTTTGAATGCTATTTGAAAAGAAAAGTGGAATCCAGCACCATGTGTAACAAGGTGGAGCTCACCTTGCCGTGCTCCTGGGGAACTAGATGCTGCCTTAGTGATATCCATGGAAGCAGCAAACATTTGCCTTTTGGGGTATATTATAAATGCAGTGGTTGTACCCCACTGTCTTTTTCTGAACTCTGTCTCTGAGTGAACAGCAAAGTGGGAGATAGCGACTTTATCTCAGCAAATCCTGGATATATTGATCTTGCTGTCGTGGTGAGTTGACCTCAGCTGGCTGTCAGACACCCACCCAGCTGCTCTCTCACTACCCCTCCTCAACAGGACAGGGAAGAAAAGAAAATGAAAACGCTCGTGGGTAGAGATAGACAGGGAGATCACTTAGCAATTACTGTCACAAGTGGAACAGACTTGACTTGGGGAAAATTATTTAATATATTTCCAATTCAAATAGAGTTGAATGGTGAGAAACGAAGACAAAAAAACTAAACCAGCTTATCCCCACCCCTCTTTTCCCAGGCTCAAGTTCACTTCTTCCTTCCCAACTTCTCTACCTCGTCCATCCCTCCTCCGCACTGAGCAGCACAATGGGGATGAGGAATGGTGGTTGCAGTCAGTCCATAATAGTTCTTCTCTGCTGCTTCTTCCTCCTTACACTTTTCCCTGCCCCAGCATGGATCCTTCCCACAGGCTGCAGTCCCTCAGGATAAACCTGCTCCTGTGTGGGCTCTTCTCCAGGGGTCACAGCTCCTGCCAGGAGCCCACTCCTGAAAGGGCTCTCCATGGGCTGCAGCTCCCTTCAGGGCATGTCCACCTGCTCCAGCGTGGGGTCCTCCACAGGCTGCATTTCTGCTCTACCATGGTCCTCTCTGCAAGCCGCAGGGAAATACCTGCTTCACCACTGTCTTCTCCTGAGGCAGGCCACCCCTGCAGCCTTCCCAGAGACACCCAGTACAGCCATGCAGCTTGTCTCCCTGAGTCCAATTCTTATTAAAAGACCAAAATCATCCTCTTATTTTTTTTTTCTCCTGAAGGGGTTTGTCCAGCCAGGGCACGAGGTGCATGGCCGACTCTCTCCAGGCATTTCTGATTCAGGGCACCTAACGAGGCCGTGTTTGTCAGCTTTCCCGCCCACTCATTTCTGTAATTAGCAGACCTCTTATGCTGTGTTTTAGACAGTATAAGTGTCTGTAGCTGGTGGCGTTGCAACTTCAATACTTAGAAAAGCTTTTCAACTTTTTTTTTAATCAGAGGTTATGTAGCTCCCGCGGACACCTCATTCTGCAACAGGGGAATTGCTTCTGTTCGGCCAGATTTGTGAGGTAAAACACTCTCCATATAATACATTTCACACCAGAGAATAAGGGGTTCCATTAAAGAGCACTTGAACATAATTTCTCTGCAAATAATAGGAATAATTTCCTCGTTAAGGTTAGTGTTTCTACAATTGAAACTTTTAAACAAATAGCCAAGGAAAAAAAAACTTTCTACAAGTGGTGCTGCCCAAACTGACTGGGTGAGCACATATCTGAGACCACTTCAGGAGCACAGTGCAGATGAACTGAGGTGGACACACGTGTTGTAACATCCCCCTGGCAGCTGGTAGAGGTGTCCTCATGCACATCGGCAGGGGGGACCGGGCCAGGGTGGGCCAGACGTTCTGCTGACGTAACTTTACTGAAGTCAGCAGCATTTTGGCAGCAGATAAGTGAGCGTGTAATCTTAAATGTTTGTTACACAGGTGAAAAATCCCTGTAGTTTGGATATAAAACAGCGACCTGATGTGCTGAGGAGTTGTTATGTGCACAGCAGTGTAAAGGTGACAAATGCTTCAGGTTTTCCTGTTCCTGCATAGTGCACAGTAGACTGTTTTGTTTGAATTTTTAATGTGGCATATTATTTGAACAAAGGTCAAATGTGTTTGTAGAAGTCCATGGGTACTGCAGATACATGCTTTAAATTTAGACCTATATGCAAGCAGCCTTAAAGACACAGCAAAACTTAACACTGTTTTGTCAGAGCCAAAAGTTATATTCTTACTTTGTCTGAAAAGAGGATTTTCTTTTCCAACCTGCACTTTTTTCCTAGTGGGTTTTCAGTAACAAAGGCCAAAAAAATCTCTCCTTTACTTGCACACATTTAAGAAGCCTACATCTTATAAATACTGGAGACTTGGACATGCCAATTATTGAAATAATGTTATCATTTTCCTGCAGGGAGTACCTAAATAGTATTGTATTGTATCTTTTTAAAATAATGGAAGTAAAAACTATATCCCTTTCCTGAAATCCTGTGTATTTCTTGCCACTATCTCCACTCATTTTTTCAAACAAAATGTTCATCCTTCTCCAAATGTTCAAGTCCAGACGTGCTGTAATCTTTTGTTCCTCTTAGACTTACTACTCAACAGATAAAGAGCACACTCCAACTTTGCCTTTTTCAAATATTAAGAAAAGATTTATTTCTTTATATTTACAAGGAACCTAAGATGTCATTATTCCCTAGATGGCAAATGCAGGAGGAAACCAAACCCATTAGAGGTTTTGAAAGAGGTCAATATAAACTGGAAACCTTGGCAACCTAAGATTCATTATGAGAATATGATTGAACTGGATGTGAGAGTTAAGGCAGATTTTTTTGTTATTGTTTTTCATCTTATTATTCAAATGTCTGAGTGTTGTCTGAGGGACTGTTTGTGGGAAATCCCTCCTGGGTAGGCGAATTCGGTGCCTTGCACCACTGGGCCCTGCTATTCCCCCTCACGCTGACAACCAGCAACTCCCAAGTGTTAGGGGGAGTGTGTAGGGTGGCTCCTCTAGCACCTACAAAGCCAAAACCAACTTGTCCACCCAAATATTTAGAAATTCCTTGGTTTCTTTATGAGCCTTGCAGCCAGATACCTTTACGGAGCTAGCCCAAAAGTAGGCGTTAAGTTCCTGTTAGAGTTAGACTCCAACAGCTGCCAAGACTTAGCGTTTAAGTAAGTTGCTGGGAACTTGTTATTTCTGCATAACCGTTTGTATTGGAAAAAGTCCATGTAACTTAGCCCAAGTTGCAATGAGAATATGTCTTTGTAGATTATAATTGCTGATACAAGCTCAGTCTGAATGCCACAGTTTGCATACATTTTTGATGAACTTATAATTAGAGCAGTTTTGGCCTCCTGCAGGTTCCAGCTTTGGAAATGAAGAGCAAACCACTCTTAAGGCATCTACACCTTCTAAAGACATCCCCAAGGGTGGCAGCAAGAGCACAACGCAGGTATCGAGCAGCATAGCGACTCCACGCAGGAGCTTACTTCCAGCACCAAAAACTGCCACGGCACCTGCTGGTAAGTGCTCCAAACATCTGTACTTGAAACACCATCTGCATTAGGCCAAGAAGTACGGAAACCTTATTATGATGCTATTTTACTGCTTACTCGATTAATTTTCCAGCCATTCTTGGGCACATTGCCAACGTACTCATTTGCTGTAGTCTCTTTGAAACACAGTCAGCAACACAGCTATAGCCTCATTTTGTGAACTGTGTCTGGAGTTGAAGGCATTTCGAGTCCCTAACTACACATGCCAGAGATTTAGTGTATATATTATTGGTTCTCACCAAACAGCTTTTTGAAAACGTTGCATTGCTGTAAAGACCAAAGCATTCCTTTGAGTAGATAATTTATTGGTAGTTGTGCTTGCAAGGATGAGAATACTGCCCTCTAAGTTTAAGCAATTTGTGGTGTTTTCACTCGGAGAGGAAGAAGGAGGCAAGTAAATAATCCAAAAAGAACTAGCCTTGTTTCCAAATTGCTTCCTTACCTAAGCCCTCCTTCAGCTCAATCCAGCTATTTCTTACCTCAGCCGGCAATAATTTGGAGCGTCTCACACAGGAAGGTTTACAGTTTTCTGCCAAATGCATTTTTTGTTGAAAAACATGCATCTCTCCACCATCTCCTGGCCACGTTTGTTTCATGCTGCCCCTTCCCCAGCCTGGCACCTGGACATGGTGTATGAACTCCAGTTTCTCCTTGGCAAGGATGTAGGGGTGTGTCTTTTTGGGTAGGACTCACCACTTCTGAGAGAGTAAGGAGCAGTTGATGCTGCCTGCCCTTGAGGGCTGCTAATGCTGGCCCATCTCCCTGCCTGCTCGGTGGGGAGAGGTGAGGGTACCCGGGATGGTGAACATCTATTACACAGACAGCACTTGCAATGTATAGACTTGAGTTTGGGTGTAATGCATTAGTTAGGGCTGTTTATCATGACTTGCAAGCAGGGTCAACGTGATTATTGGTCGTAATTATAAAATAAGGTTAAAAGCATGGCTGTAGACACCCTCTCCCCTGGTTACAGATGATGGTTCCTCACCCCAGGCGGCCTCAAGCGCTTTCCTACCCACTAGTGTACAATGTTCCCCTACCCTGTTCCAGCTCCTATTTGTCCCATTGCCTTTCTGCCTTTCTGTGGCCCCAGCACTTACCTTTCTGCACTGCCACGGCCCCTGGATGTCCATCTGCCAAGATCTGAGAGTCCCCTGAGGAGCCTCAGGAAAGGCACAGAAGTTCCTCAGGGCCCAAGAGACACTGTTGTAACCTCAGCAAGCTCTTGCACACCACAGTCTCTATGTGTCTCC
>NW_009647838.1:1168196-1180910 GCF_000708025.1 Charadrius vociferus
CCCTCAAGGGAAAGGAACATAACTGATCATTTGAAAACAACAATAATTTTTAAAGCCATAATTGGAGGAACTTACTGGTGAGAAGCCTGTGCCTGAACTGGTCATTGGACTCTTGCATGTGGCTACCAAGGTCAATATTGCATCTTCTAATGTGGAGAAGGGAGAATATGGTTTCAAGATTTATATTCCTGGAAACTACTTCGTAGATCACTACAACAGCAGAGTGCGTGAGGTGTAACATCGTATTTTAGTGAGTGAAACATACTCCACTGTGTTTGTATGACAGTAGTGAAATGCGTATTTATTTGACTTAAACAGTACCTGAATTTGTTCCACAGACGATCTAACACAAAATTACTCTCAAAGCCAGCATGTTTTTCAGTGAGTTCTTCTATTGCTACTAGTAAGCTGGAACCTTGGAGCTGCGAGAACCCGGATGTGCCTGATTCTTTCTTTACTCCCGCACTTTTCATGGCTCTACATATTTTCTCATAGAAACAACCCCTAGTTCCACTTTCATGAATCTTTCTTTGCTTTTCCATTACCTTATTGTTTTCCCATTTCTATTGTCCCCTTTCTCCTAAGATTTTCCTTTAGGTTTGATTTTTAATTTTTAAATGCTTTTCTACTTCTGTCCATAAAATATTGTAGCTTCATATATGCCTGTTTAGAGAGAATATTACGCAGAAAGACAAATCAGACTTTTTGCACTCAGCATTTTCCTTTAGAGAGACGGTTTGGATAGGCCACTTCATGGTCTTGAGTAAAGGATTGTGTATGTCTGTACAGAATAGTAAGGATTAAAAAAAAGACAGAGCTTCAATAAGAGTATAGAAATTCCATCAAATTCAGATTAGATCTAACAGTTTTGATTCCATAATAAAGAATTCTGCGTAAGTCACCAGCCTTATCCAATCTGGCTCTTATTCAACAGAGTGTTTCATCTCTATGTAAGTCGCACTTGGTTTGATAACACACACTGCAAATGAAGCTGGGAATTAAAAATCGGTACAAAATATAAGACAAAGACTTCATGTGTTACTAGTTCTGGTCAATCAGTTCCAAGATAGATTAACCTGGTGTGGTGGGTTGACCCTGTCTGGACTCCAGGTGCCCACCAAGCCGCTCTGTTGCTCCCCCTCCTCAGCTGGACAGGGGAGAGAAAATACAACAAAAGGCTCGTGGGTCGAGATAAGGACAGGGAGAGATCACTCACCAATTACTGTCACAGGCAGAACAGACTTGACTTGGGGAAAATTTTTTTAATTTATTACCAATCAAATCAAAGTAGGGTAATTACACCTTCCCCCCACTCCTCCCTTCTTTTCTCTACCTCCTCCCCCTGAGGGGCGCATGGGGATGGGGAATGGGGGTTGTAGTCAGTTCATCACATTGTCTCTGCTGCTCCTTCCTCCTCACTCTCTTCTCGTGTTCCAGCGTGGGGTCCCACCCACAGGGTGGGACCTCCATGAACTTCTCCAACATGAGTCCTTCCCATGGGGTCACATGCCCTGCCAGCAAACCTGCTCCAGTGTGGCCTCTTCTCTCCACAGTTCCACAGGTTCTGCCAGGAGCCTGCTCCAACATGGGCTTCCCACAGGTTCACAGCCTCCCTCCTTCAGGCATCCACCTGTTCCAGCATGGGGTCCCCTGCAGGCTACAGGTGGATATCTACTCCACCGTTAACCTCCATGGGCTGCAGGGAGACAGCCTGCATCACCATGGTCTTCACCACTGGCTGCAGGGAATCTCTGCTCCAGCATTGTTTCTCTCATATATTTTCTCTCTCCAGCTGCTGTCACACAGCAGTTTTTTCCTCGTTCTTCAGTATGTTATCACAGAGGCTATACCACCATTGGCTCAGCTTTGGCAAGGTCCATTTTGGTGCCAGTTGGCATTGGCTCTGTTGGACATGGGGGGAAGCTTCTGGCATCTTCTCACAGAAGTCATCCCTGTAGCCACGCTACTACCAAAGTCTTGCCACACAAACCCAATACACTTGGTTAACTTAACACTTGCAGAAATCACTATATATATATAGCACTATTAGTGCTATAATCAGCAGCTTGGAGCATCTGGCAGGGAAGATGAAGCTGCAGCCATTTGCATTATGTAGTCCAGCTAAATGAAAGTCCAGGAAGGAGGATGTGGTCTTTTGTCTGACACAGTCAGGAGTGACTGTCTCTTAATGTTAGAAAACTGTTTGTTTCCATTATCTGCACCCATTAACTGGGGAATGGACCAATCTATGGATAAAAGATGGTACTATTTTTTTTTGTTTCCTTTTCAAGTTTGGGTTTTTTTCCCCCTTTTCTTCTGAGCTTCCTTTCCTCTCTTCTGGTCTCTAGCTAGACTATGTCATTTGAGGCTACAGCAGATTTGATTAAGATAAGATTTGCCCGTAGACGTCTCCAGTAAAAGCCTTTCTTTTCCAGCTAGTGGCATTGGCATAATAAGCTTTAAAGGACTATTTTAGGTTTCTGTAGAGGAGCTTTTCTGGCCTCTGAGGTTCTTTTGTCACAGACAAGAAGACTTAGAAATCCCGAGTCTTCTACTACTTGTGCAGTCTCACATGAGTGACTCCTTGCCAGGGAGAGTTCAGTATTGGGGCACTGCAATGAGCTGGAACCGTGATGCTTGATATGCCATCATGTCAATATGGACGTGCAAAATCTAGCATAGGCAGAACTAATTGCATGGTTCAGGCTGTCACCTCTGAGCTTGCACAGATCCCAAATCTCAGACCCACACAGGAGAGCAGAAATTACAACTTAATGCAAGACAGTATTGATCAAGCAGTAGGCTTCCAGAAAGAGGATAATCGTAGAATCATAGTGTTTGAAATCACATCAGGACATAAACACTGAAGGGGAAAAGAATTACTGAGGTGGAAAGCTAAAGCTGACTTTTAATTTGGGGTTTTAATTTATGAAATGATTTAATCTATGAAATGAAAGACTGTTTTTTTTGCTGAATTTTACTATCTCTGGAGACAAAGCTGAAAAGTAAAAGTCCATACAGAATTTGGATCATTATGAGAAATTCTCCAATTTTTTTCCTTCCAAACAACCTTCATTTGCTCATTGTCCTGAGGTTGTCAGTAGATGTTTTCTATGGCATTAGTCAGTCTTGGCATAGCTTCCTTCAGAGCGTTTGTTATTGTCTTTTATGACCCTCCAGTAACCCTGGGTATGTTTGCTTCCATGGGGGCACACAAATCACAGAATCACACACAGAATCACAGAATCTCCTGAATTGGAAAAGACCTGTAAGATCATCTAGTCCAATCATTAACCTAACACTGACAAGCCCACCACTAAACCATGTCCCTGAGCACTATATCTACACGACCCTTAAATACCTCCAGGGATGGGGACTCCACCTACTCCCTGGGTAACGCATTCCAATGTCTGATGACCCTTTCAGTAAAGAAATTATTTAATTCTTTAACCCTAATATCCAATCTAAACTTCCCTTGGTGCAACTTGAAGCCATTTCCTTTTGTTTTATCACCTGTTACTTGACAGAACAGGTCAACTCCCACCTCTCTGCAACCTCCTTTTAGCTCTTTGCAGGTGCTTCAAGCTGGCCATAAGTGAAGTTGTGGGTTGAGAGCCGTAAAGAGCTGTTAATGCTGTGCTGTGTCTGAGTTAACAGGCCCAGTGGAGACAGAGCAGTATAGTTTTAAGATTTACTTTCCTCCAGACTGTGTAGAGCGCAGCATTCAGTCCTGGTGTCTGTGGGTCCATACAGGTGTGCTCTATGCAGGGAGTGCAGTGCTCAGGCTTGCACTGGAGAACAGTCAGTTTGGTTCTTCGCACTGCAAGGCTATCAGTCTAACTCTGCTGTTGTTTCATAAGCTTTGTTGCAGCCAGAAAACTGCAGAACAGGAGGCAGGTTGCAATCCAGCAGCCCGCCGTGGCCTTTCCATGCCAGGGATGTGATGGGGATTGTCCATATGCTTGCTTATGCAAGCCGCAGTAGCAGAGATCCAGGAGGGATACTGCCGGAACATGTTAGATCCATCACAACTGGAAAAGAGTTGAAATTACTTTTTCCCCTTCTAGAGGTCGGGTGCTCCTGTCACCTGCCCAGCCTCCTCCCAGCAAGGCACCTCTGTTTGTACCAGCAAAGACTGGATGCAGCAGTGTGTGGAGCCCATTGCCACCACCTCACTCACTTAGTCAGGTGAGGCAAAACTTGCCTGTTTTATTCTGGAAGGAAACTAAATGCATAAATTAGGGGTACCTGGCTGTGTTTCTTATGCAAACAGTCAGACACAGATCCTGAACAGAGTCAGCTGGCAAGTTTGGGAAGCTGCTGTTATTATACACAACTGACAGAAGCAAAAAAACCTGAACCCAACATTAGTCCAATGCTCTGGTTTATTTTTTATATGAGCCAAGGTAGAAGCAAATGTATCTGTGGTCAAGTCATGACTTTTTTTTATTAAAACAGTGTTATCATTCCTCACAATGCTAAGTATCTGATGGAAGCAAAGGCTGAAATAAATCAAAGCAAAAATAAAGACAAGGGGTTTTAGGAAGTCTAATCCTGCCTCTCTTGCGATAATATATGAATGTGGTCTGTAGATCCCAATGTGATAGGGAGCCCTATAGAATGAAAAAATCTTCTGTTTAAGTATTCTTTCGACAGTTTTGCACATCTTTTAAATTATGAAGCACAAAACCATCCTTTTAAAATGGACCTCTGTATTAAATCAGAAGGAAGATGCTACAGATCAAATGAAGCAAGTGGAGAAAGGTCAGTGAAGTGTTCTTATTGCTTTGGGCTTTCTGATCCCAGGCAAACAAAGGCATCTAACAAAAGCCCTTTAAAATTGTGTCAGATGCCATATTTTAAATATGGCAGAGAACGTGCATGGTTGTGCTGAAAAGGCCAGTCTCCAGAAGGATGTCCTGCAGCAGATGATAGAGGATGTAAAGGTTGAAAGTTGGCATGTACAGACAGTGTAAAAGGTCTGTTTGCAGTGCTGCTGCAAAGTGGAAAGAACAATCATGGGCTTGGGCTACCAGTCAGTGCTGGACCAGTCTGGCGTTATTGCTGGATATCACAGGGCAGAAGATGGAGAACAGTAAGGGATCAGAGAAGTAAAATCAGTGTTTCAAAAATGTTTGAAGGCATACTAAAAATTAACCCACCCCCCCCACCTACCTTGGGTCCCTGACAGTGGCACGTCATAAAGATGAATATCCTGCTTGAGGAGGCAGTGAGCCTCATCGCCACAAAGGCAACACCAAAGAAACCTCCACTAGTGCTCCAAACTGAAGGGATGCAATGTTTTGAAAACAGTGGAACGAATACATTTCTAATAACAACCCCATGCAGCGCTATAGGATTGGGGTGGAGTGGCTCAAAAGCTGCCAGGCAGAAAAGGACCTGGGGGTGTCTCATAGGAGGAAAGGCTGAGGGACTTGGGTCTCTTTAGTCTAGAGTAAAGAAGATTGGGGGGGGATCTTATTAATACTTACAAATACTTAAAGGGAGGATGCCAGGGGGATGGGAGCAGTCTTTTTTCAGTGGTGCCCAGTGATAGGACGAGGGGTAATGGGCACAAGCTTGAACATAGGAAGTTCCATCTTAATATGAGGAGGAACTTGTTTACCTTGAGGGTAGTGGAGCACTGGAACAGGCTGCCCAGAGAGGTTGTGGGGTCTCCAACTCTGGAGACATTCAAAACCCGCCTGGACGCTGTCCTGTGCAACCTGCTGTAGGTGACCCTGCTCTGGCAGGAGGGTTGGACTAGATGATCTCCAGAGGTCCCTTCCAACCCCAACCATTCTGTGATTCTGTGATTCTGTGTTGGTGGACAGCCGGCTGAATATGAGCCAGCAGTGTGCCCAGGTGGCCAAGAAGGCCAATGGCATCCAGGCCTGTATCAGGAGTAGTGTGGTGAGCCGGACTAGGGAAGTGATCATCGCCCTGTACTTAGCACTGGTGAGGCCGCACCTCGAGTACTGTGTGCAGTTTGGGCCCCTCACTACAAGAAGGACACTGAGGTGTTGGAACATGTCCAGATAAGGGCTAGAAAGCTCATGAGGGGCCTAGAGGACAAGTCTTATGAGGAACGACTGAGGTTACTGGGGTTGTTTAGCCTGGAGAAGAGGAGGCTGACAGGAGACCTTATCACTCTCTACAACTACCTGAAAGGAGGTTGTAGACAGGTGGGGGCTGACCTGTTCTCCCTGGTGAAAAGTGATAGGACAAGAGGAAATGGGTTCAAGTTATGCCAGACGACGTTTAGATTGGATATTAGGAAACATTTTTTCACTGAAAGGGTTATCAAACATTGGAATAGGCTGCCCAGGGAGGTGGTGGATTCGCCATCCCTGGAGGTGTTTAAAAAAAGGGTAGATGTGGTATTTGGGGACATGGTTTAGAAGTGGTTTTGTCAGATTAGGTTAATGGTTGGACTTGATGCTTAAAGGTCCCTTCCAACCTAAGCAATTCTATGATTCTATAATTCTAATATTCTTCAAAACTATCACATAATGGCAATCGCGTGCACAGACATACCAAAGGACAGAAGATCGGGGTGGGGCACATGTTTATTCTCTGTTTCAGCCCAGTTTCTCCATAGCTGAGCTGGCAGCAGCCCAGCCCCACCGTGGAGTTGCAGTTGGAAGGCCTGAAACCACCACAATTTTCTGTTACTTTTTCACCCTGTGGCAGAAGACCAGACGCCGCACAGAGGCTGTGACCAAGAAGAGAGGGATGATCTCCACCATAGGTGGAAATTAATAGCTGGGGATGTTCATACCATGTACACCTCCTTGTGGATGGGGGGAAATCCCTGCCTCCAGCAGGAAGGACTTATAACACAAAACAGCACCACCTTGCAAGTAAGGCGCATATTTCTGTAAGAAAAAGTGAATCAATAACATGACCTTAGGGATGAATTTTGCATTTGAGGAAGTCACCAGCCTCATTCAGTCAAAGTCAGAAGGCCAGGCTGTCCCATAAGCAGCACTACTGAAGTCAGCCATATAGTAAAGCTTTTGAAAAGTAGGGAAACCACAATGATTCCTTCTATATGTCCTGTGTATTCGGAGAATGATATGATAGGTATTCTATGTATAATACTTCTAGCAATCACCTACTAGTAATTGTGATAGGGCTTGATGTTGCGTATGCTTTTATAAATGTACTGCATCTGTCCAACCTCCTGTGCAAGACATTGCAGTTACTAAAGTGCTTAGAGCACTCCACTGTTAACAGCTAAAGTACACAGACACTGTGTGTATTGTATACAGCATCTCCACAAAGAGGGTGGCAGTCATTTAAACATAAAGAATATTTCTGAAAGAGAGGAATATCCGGTGATGTAAGAATTGGCTTTGTATTTCATAGATATACATAATTTCAACTATGTATGAATAGGAAATTAATTCACAAAGGAGCAGATCTAGCTATATTACTGAGTGGGATATAATGAACAAAAATCCCACGAAAGCTTTCATGTGTTAGATGTTATCTGAGAAGACCACCTGTGCTGTAAGTTCTCATTAAAAAAAAAAAAAAGACTGCTCAAGAGAGATTATACTCCTGATATTTCACTAAAAGTGCTTGTCAAGTAAATTGGACTACAGGGTATAAATCATGTTTAATTAATGAAAATGGACTCCTGTAGCTGCTGCTGTGTATTGATTCAGATGATAAAAAAAAAAAATGTCATGGGATAATAGTAGTGGAAGATCATCGTCATGCAAATTGTTTTGAAGACATCAGCTGATTGCTTTTCGACTAGTCTATGAAAAGAATGCACTTAATTAGTTTCCAGTGTGTTGCATAGCCCTTTTTGTGTGTTGTTAGTCCCCTTTCATATTTGCGTATCTGTCAACATATAGAAAATGGAAGGGAAAAATCATACTTGAATAGAAAAACTGGCACAGGCCCTTTAAATTCACTTAGCCATAGTAGCTGCTTTGAGAAATACAGTGAGAACCTATTTAATATTTATCATTTGTATTATTGTTTCATACTTGGTTTAAAGACAGGTGAAAGCAGCCCTCTGTCAAGAACTTTGCAGCTAAGATCCACCTCTGAAAAGACATAGAAGCTTCCTCTTTTGACAGATGTTGATAAGATATACAATCTTTTAGACACACATATAGTGAATATTTATTTAATTTCTCCGAAAATGTGGGAATAACTGCAGAGGGCAGTGTTCAGAGACAGCAAATTAACAACTTCCTACCCTCACAGGGAATTTGTTTCACAAACCCCTTAGATTCATGTTCACCATGGGACAATTCAGATCCTAAATCAAACCAGGATCTAATTCTGTCACAATTTGGGCAAAATGCTTCAGTTTGACAGGGTGCAGTTAGTGGTGTATCTGGTGAGCCCTTCAGGAGGCATAAAAAAACCTCAGCATAACACACCACAGCAGTTAGTAATCCAAGAAGACCATTGTGCAAGGGAAAGGGGATGCAGATGGGCAGTGATTCCTGAGCTGGTGCTGACAGGTCTGGAGGGTCACAAAGTACAGCACCATGCAGGCATACCTGCTTAGATCCAGAAGCAGTATAGTGCGTTCACCCAGTGCTGCAATCAGTTGTTTATAATTAAATTGCTTTTGACCTAAGTTATTTTCTGGCCAGGAGCATTGGTTTCATCTGCTCCAGGCTTCCAGTTCTTAAGAGGGCTCACACAGCTTGAGCCTGGGGGTGACGTATTCTCCACAGAAAATCATGCCAGTAGCCACTCAGCAGCATGAGTGTGGCCTGAAACCTCTTCCTGCTATTCCCTTCTAATACCCAGGTCTGTCTGTGATTGTCTGGGAAAAAGTCCTAGAGTATCTCAGCTTGCTGCAGACCTCAGATAGACAATGAGGTGGGTGGAGAGCTGTCTAGACCATCAGACTCAGAGTGTTGCCATCAGAGGTACAAAATCCAGGTGGCAGACTTTGGTGTCCATTAGGGATTGATACTGGGCAAATACTGCTGACCATCTTCGTTAAAAACTTGAACAGTGGGATAGAGCACTGCCTCAGCAAGCTCACAGGTGATAACAAGTCGGGGGGAATTGGCCGACATGCTGGAGAGCAGAGCTGCAGTTCGGAGGGGCCTTGCCAGGCTGGGCCTGCGGGAACCTCATGAAGTTCAAAAAGGTAAATGCAGAGTCTGGACTTGTGGGGGAATAACGCCATGCAACAGGAGAGGCTTGTGCCAGCTGGCTGGGAAGCAGCTCTGCTCTGTTTGAGGGTCCTGCTAGACAGCAAGTTGAATTTGAGCCTGCAATGTGCCCTTGCAGCAGGAAAGACTAGCTGCCTACGGGGCTACATTAGCAAGAGTGTGGCCTGCAGCATCAGCGTCCTACCCACTCAGCACTTCTGCAGCCACTCACAACTGTGTCCAATTTTGGGAATCCAAGGACAAGAACAATGTCACATACTTGACTGGGAGCAGCAAAGGGGCACCAAGATGGTCAAGGAACTGGGACACATGAGAGTACAGGTCAGGAGGAGAGGCTGGGAGAGCTGGGGTTGTTCAGAGAAGGCAGAGGGAGATCTTATCGCAGTCTTCAGTTATCTAATGGGAAGATGCAGAGAGAACAAAGCCAGATACTTCTCATATGTGCACAGTTACAGGGCAAGAGACAGCAAACACAAGCTGGAACAAAGGAAACTCTTATTGTTTTACCACCTGTGAAGTGGTCAAACACTAGAGCAGGTTGTCTAGAGAGGTGGTGAATCCATCATTAGAGATACCTATAACTTAGCTGGACAAAGTCCTGTGCAACCTGCTCTGGTGCGACCCACTCTGAGCAGGAGGCCAGACCAGAGGACTTCAGAGGTCCCTCCCAACATAGTTGATGCACAGTTCCATGTGCCACAAACATCTTAGGCCCACAGGTGAATAAATGTGCCGCCATTGTGGCACATGCATTGTTTTGTAGTGCTGTGACCCCTTTTGCACATTCCGAAGGAGTAAATCATGAGCAGAAGCATCTAGCTAAAGGGTAGGTCTACGCAGGGGACCTGAGTGCACAGCTACGACAAAGGCAACAGGACTTGCATGCAATTCGGGAAAATAAGAAAGTATGGCTCAATCACTGTGTGTAATGATTTGAGAAGTGATTTACATCTGACCAGCTCTGCATAGTTTTTATTCTCTTCCTGTAATACAGCTTCCTCTATGGTGTCATCTCTGTCTGGTCCTGTTCATCCTCATCCTTCTCTCAGAACATGGAAACCCACAGAAAATCCATCTTGATGCCTCTAAACGCTGCTGTGTTTTGAAACTTTGGTTCACCTTCAGGATATTGGTGTAGCTCCGGCCTCCCTTGTTTGTGCCTCCAGTTCTGATCCAAACTCCAGGGCATCAGGCTGCTTATCGTAGAATCATAGAATCATACAATAGTTTGGGTTGGAAGGGACCTTTAAAGGTCCTCTAGTCCAAACCACCCTGCAATGCGTAGGGACATCTCCAACTAGATCAGGTTGCTTCTTTTTCCAGACCTCAGCTCTGTCTACCAGGCTGGACTTGCCACCCGATGCTCTATGAAATTAGAAAGTTGAAGGATTTTATATTCTCTCTGCTTTGCTGTGGGGTTTTGTGTGTGTGTGTTATAGCATACCTATTTCAGCTTGGTTATTATTCTTATTTAATATTTATCTCACAGACAAGTGACTGTTATTCCCCATAAGAAATCTCATAATTTTTGTGCAATGACAGTAGCAATAAAGAATTCATTTGAGCAGCTTGTATCTACTTGGCCCACTAAATTCAAGACAATCAAAAGCATTGTTCAAAAAACTAACCCAGTCAATTCTTGTGCTTTTAGAAGTACCAGTAAATCATAAGTAACGGGGCAGGCTGTTAAATACAATCAGTCAAGATGAAAAATAGGAGGCTGGTCTTATCACAACTCCCACCAGCAAGCTTGCAGTGTCAAATGTGCTTCTTTTAATCAGCTTCTCTAAAATTCAGGCAACACAACCTCAGCATGAGGGAGAGGGATGAGCTAAGGTCAGCTGAGGGGGGAAAAGTGAGCACCAGTGCTCTTTCATGGACAGAGGGAGAAAAGTCTGCTGCTGCTTTTTTCCCCTTTGTAAACGCTTTCCATTAAAAGCTGAACGGTGAATACGCGGTGGGTTACATTCATGTTGTTCCTGTACTGAACACGGGGAGATGCAGCACTACATTGCAGGTGAAAGTGAGATGTTCAGCTGCAAGTTTTCCAACCTCTGTCCTGGGAACCAGTCTGAGACATGCCATAGCACAACTCTGCGAGGAAGCGACAATAAAATGCCATGGGATCCACATCAAATGACAGGAAGAGAAGGAGTAGTTGTTTTAACTCAGCAACTAATGATGGATGTTCTGAGTTACCCTGAGACTTTCTGTTCAGTCCAAAGAACTATTTGTTTTGTCGCATTTATTTTTTCCTTTAGTTTTTTTTTTTTAATAGCAGATAAAGAGACTTTTCTTTTTAATATAGAAAGAAAACAATTGCTTTCAGAGGAGTCAAGGAAATAGTCCTTGTCCCTCTTTTTTTTCTTATCAGATCAACTTCAAATTTGAAACAAACACAAAGGGAAAAGCACATGTGTTAGCAGTTTCTACTGCAACAAATACATAGTCTTTTCTTTACATCTACTTATTTATTCACAATCTTTCAGTGTCTCATAGATCACAGGAAGTAGAGAGCCCCTAGAGAGAATTAGACTGCTCTTATTCTACAGAATCCATCATATTTCCATCTTTGCTCATTTTCTCACACAAGGTGTGCATGGATGTGTCATTACTCACCAAGGACACGACTAGCCATAGGTATCAGGGGGAAAGGCAGAAGAAAGCTTGAAGTGGCTTTCTGTGTCTGTGAGTGACTGGAAACATTTCCTTGGGGTTTTTTAAACTTGCAGACTGCATTAGTTAACTTATAACATATGCCCGAGAACATCTGGAACCCAAATGAATGCAGTCAGTCCCACTGAATTGTTAATTATGTCTACAGCATGTTAGGATTTGTTTTGGAATAAGTACTCAATGCGTAATTTGTTAGCATGTTTTCAGTCTGAAGCGTGAAAGCAAATTGAAGCCTATCCCACTGTACTGTCTTTTAAAGAAAGGTACAGACAAATACAAGCGCTGATTCTGCAGCAGCTCTTGAGAAGATGTCTTAGATAAGGTGTATTTAGCTCTGGTTCCTAGACTAGCATTCATCGAGGACGGGGGAATGGAAAAGTGGCTTTGTCTGCTGTTTCTCCAAGCTATTGCTGAATGATTTAACATGTCTGGAGTGTTTTGCTTTGTATTTCTAATGGTTTTGCCTTTGCTCCTTCTGTTCGGTTTGAAGCAGGCTGTGTGTGTTAATTAGGAAAAGTAAATAGCTTTACAGAACTGTGCATTCGGATGCATTTTTCAAAAGCAAAATAGAAAACACGAGCAAGTATTTATTCTCATCATTATCTTATGGCCTGAAATATGCATTTCGACATAAGTATAGCTTTTAAAAGAGAGGAAACATTGGGAGATTTGTAACCTTAAATGGAATGTAAATTCTAATAAAAATTAGTAGTTTGTGGCTTTGATTCCTGGCTACCGGAAAGATAACTTATCGTTCTGTGAGCTCCGGTAGTGAGGGAATTGGCAGAGCTGTGGCGGTTGTTCCTGGATGCCTGGAAGTTAGTGGTGATTCCTGCTCTGCCAGGAGCCTTTCGCTGGGAGGCTCGATGCTAAGAGACTT
>NW_009647838.1:1180947-1193069 GCF_000708025.1 Charadrius vociferus
AGTTCCTATTTCCAACCTGTGGGCAATAACACTCAGAGTTTGAAGTAAATTTTGTTCCAGGTCAGAGTTAGTATATGTTTTAAAAGACAAATTTAGAACAAAATTAAAACAGTGTGCAGGTTCAAGAAATATGCACTTGTGGTGCTTAATTTCCTTTCATAATTATATTTTACATATTTTTTATTATTTTATGATTGTACGCATGCAACTTTTGACATTTCAAAATAGATATGACGGTCAAAGTATTGTTTGAGGCTTTATACACATTCAGGCCTGTAAATACAACTGAAATGTTTGTCTTGAGTGGAGCATCAAACTTTTTATGTACATTATAACCTTTGAGTTACTTCTAGTCCAGTCTGAGGTAGAAAAGATCACACCGTATAACCTCCTGCTGTGCCATACCCAGTGGTACGGCATTATGCTGATCATCACACCAACACTCTCCTGCAGATTTTTTTAAACCTGAAATTCTAGATTGCTGTGAAATGACAAATTTGGAGCCCAGACCCTTGTCATTTAGAAATGAATTTTCCCTGCGGGAACTTCTCTTGAAATCAGCATGTTTTCTGAATGTTTCTCTTTTAACCAACTAACAGCAGTTGTTTCAAAAGAGAAGAAAAAGAACAAACCCCATTTTTAGAAAGACATTCAGCACAAGCTCTTATTTGAGGTCTGATGCCAGGGATGGCCCTTCCCCTAAGATTTCCCTGCGGGTAATGAGCTTAGCAGAAAGATAACAGCTTGCTCCCACAGACTGTCCTTTCTTCTGCCTCCTGTGTGATTCCTAAATCCCTCCCTGCTGAGGAGGGCCACAGAGGGGCCAGCAAGACCTTTCTGCTTACGAAGGAGAAGCCGAATAATCTCCAGTTCCATGTGCCCCTCTCCTTGGCTCTTTCCCAGCAGAGATATGTTGAGCACTGGCTCTTCCCCTGTTGCACAACCCCTTCTCGCTTCCCCAGTTGCTGCGTTGCCGCCCCTACCGGACCTTGAGGAGTTCTCCTAACCTTGTAGACTGGAGGAGGGTTTTTATCCTCGTTTCCCACCCCTTGGTATTACTCCTACTCTTACGTCCTTGCCAAGATACCTATTTGCACCTTTGCTCGCAACCTGCTTCAGGCTCGCTCTGCGGATCTCCCACCTTCTGGGGACGACGTCTCCCATCCCTGATGAGCACGGCCATCTGCAGCCATGCGCGACTCTTGCGGTTCTCCACAGATTTCGCCTTCCCCAGTGCAGACCGATGGTGCTCGCTGGGCTTCTTTGCTTCTTTGCTCTGTTTTCCTTCAACTGAGCTCTAATTGGGGAATTGTTCCGTGTTTTGTGCTTAAGGTGAAGAGGCTGAACTAATTCCCCAGGTGTTCCTCATTGAAAATGTCTCAAAAACAAAAGTAGTTGAGTATTTATATGGCCCTTGTTGCTGCTGAAAGGATAAGGAAAACACACTTTCCCTATCGCTGTCTGTGTTTGACATTTGCCATAGTGAAATTTATAGAGGAGCTTGGTATATGGCCCATTTGTGTGTCATAATTTTGTTTTGAAAACCACAGGAAAACCAAGGCCTCATTGCCATGAAAAAGTAATGCTCAAATCTGTAACCATATAAACTCTGCCTTATAAAACAAGCTCTGGTTCTGTCTCATAGCTCTCATGTCAGGTTGCTTTCGCTGGGTCCTTAGCAATGAAATGGCATCATAAACTTATTTTATGTCCAGCTCTGTAGTAAAGTATAGTGTAGTAGGTGGCAGACACAGGAAATTTAGATCCTCGGTCACTTCACTGTGAAAAGTATTGATCACAAATGACAATCGTAGCCCCAATATGTCCAATTTACAAACAGCAGAGAAAATGGGAGATGGACCAAAGAAAAGGTATGAAGAGGAGTTCAGTCTTTACCATCCCCTGCTGACTGGTGGTGTGATTTGCCTATGAACAGTGGGAGGGAGTCAAAGAGGGTCCTAGACCTTCTCCTGTGCCATCCTCCTGCAAATAGTTGGACACAGGGCTTGTGCATGTGGATATGCTTTTCACAGAAGCACCCTGAAAGGCAATGCCGAGAGACGGTGCTGGGAAATAGGAAGCTCAGCTTCTGGTGCACATGGCAAATGCTGCACCTCGCTGCGTGCAAGTCCTGATGCAGACAGAAGTGGGAGGATGACTGGTACATCAAAAATAAGCCTGATACTGCTACTGTGACTAGCTGTGGCTTTAGAGAGGGCAGAAAACTAGTCATCCGGCAAGTGTGCCTGAAGATTATGATCGCCATATAAAATTACTACTTTTCTTCACTGTTGAAATAGCCAGATCACATTTACATTAAGCGCAATGGAAAATAGCGTTAGCTTTTGGACTGCCACTGTCTTTAAGCGCCACCAAGAAAATATGGGTTTGTTTTCTGCTTCAGATACTTCTGATTCTGTGGGACACTTTCCTGCAAGATGTACATAAATGTACTCATGACAGAAGTGAAAGTTAATAAGGCAAACATTGTTTTTCCTTTATGACAGGTGGTTTGCCTTAAATCTCTCTTTTTCCAGTGTATCTGGGGGCTGTGACACAGTCCTGCAGGCTAAAATATAACCCCCAACAAACACTAACAGTAAAAAAGGAAAGCAAACAGGAAAATACTTTAATGTCTCAGGGATTTGCTTTCTCTTGCTCTTCCTCCTTACTTCCTCGGTAAGTGTTTTCTGCATGAAATCCTGTGGCTGTGACTGTCACACCATGGACGAAACACCAGGGCAGGGCTTTCATGTTACTGCACTCAGCGTGGTCCCCACAGCGATTTTGATGGGAGTTGTGGGTGGGCTGGAGGGGTGAGCTGAGCTTGGGTGGCCGCTCTGGCTTTCAGATGAAGTTGCATCTCCCTCTTACAAGAGGCAGTGGGTGACTGCAGAGCTTGGACAACTGACAGAAGACCATCCTGAGCCTGTAACCAGGGAGTTCCAGTGGTGGGAGGAATAATAACAGACACCGAGTTGCCTCCCACTGAAAAATTAAAGGAAGGGGAAAGGTTAGCACCAAGTTTCTGAAGATTATAAGCCAAGAGCTCTGGGGCATTGTGCTGTTGGTGGGAAGAATTAGTGGCTGCAGAAAAATGGATAAATGCAGAGGTCAGAAGTAATATCTGGAGAGCTACAAACACAGAAAGGAAAGGAGGGAGGGCAGGCAGCCTGGCACATGTCTGGGTCGTAGATGAACACAAACCAGGTGTTGGTTCATCATTCAGAATGACAGGGAATGGCTTCAAGCTCCAACAGGGTAGATTTAGACTGAACATTAGGAAAGAATTTTTCACAGAAAGAGTGGTCGGGCATTGGAATAGGCTGCCCAGGGAGGTGGTTGAGTCACCATCCCTGGATGTGTTTGAGAGCCGATTAGATGTGGTGTTGGGGGATATGGTGCAGGGGAGAACTTTACAGAGTAGGGTAGGTGGTTGGACTCGATGATCCTAAGGGTCTTTTCCAACCTAGACAGTTCTATGGCTCTATGATTCTATGTGTGGAGAGCGACGCAATGGTACGGCGGTGTTGCGTCCTGCATTGGCACAGTGTGTTGTCGGTTTGTGCACAGAATGTGCTGCACCTCTCTGGCCCTGCCTGACTTACTGCCCGGGCAGAGACCCACTCTCCTGTCTGGGTTGCCCCATCCAGCACGGCCCTGGCACATCCTGCCTGCTTCTGGTTCTGCATAAGCCTGTCTCTTGCCTGTATGAGACCCTCTTGGGAAAACTGCTCACCAGAAAAGGCAGTTTCCGAAGCTGGGGAAAAAGTTGATAGAGCAAGGCCGTGTAGGTAACAAGTCAGCCTTGCGCAGTCCTACTTAGCTTCTCCTCCAGCCCAGAAGATCCTTGGCTGAGGATGCACAGCAAGGTAAAGAGACAGAACATGAGCTCAGAACAGACAGGATGGGCTACCTGTGCAGCTGTTTGTGCCTTGGTGGCATTTGCCACCGTGCAGGTGGCTGAAGAACCAAGATAGTGTGTAAGGCCTTCCTCTGACCTTCTTTAGTGCTGTGCATGTCAGCTTGGCCACATGCACACAGTCACACTTGCAAAAGCAGCAGGTTGGCATCCCATACAGAAGTACTGTGTAGCATCATTCTGTGTGAAGCCTGGGATGTGTATTGGTGACATACTTATATCTTGCCATTCTGTCATGTAGCTTAGTGACGTAGTTCTGCACAATTGCGAACAGAATTGTAAAACAGGTTTCTTTCTACCTTTTTTTTTTTTTTCTAAAACAGGTCTGAAGAAAGAAGTACAAAAAGATCAGGATGCTAATAGACCAGCTGTCTCATCCCCTAAGAAATCAGCAGTAACAGCCACCAAGCTCCATTCACCAGGTATTTATGAACCCAAAAGCACTGTTTCAGGGAAAATTTAAACTTGTTGACTTTGCAACTCTTGTTAACAGACTAAAATCTGAGACCTACTATTGTCAAGCGAAGACTGATTGTGTCCAAGGTTCATTAAGCTGGCTCTGAGTACAGCAGACTGTATCAATGCAGGAGCTGAATAGGCTTATGTTTTCTTTGTTACAACTGTGCAATCATCTCTCCTTCAAAACAAAGAGTTGTTGCTATTAAATATTTAGGGGCACAGGAACATTTTTTTTTGTCGTTATAATTTTCTTTATACAAAAAGAGAACAGATAGATGTAGTGAAATAAAAGACACCTCAGACAATTACCTGGAGTGATAGTAATTACTTGGAATCTACTCTTACTGTTGTGCAAAGGCACTAAATTTCCTGGGTTATTTCTATGCATAGTTGGAAAAGAGATTATCTGTAGAAATAACCTTCAGAGTGCTTATTGGGGCATTGTCAATTTACCCCTCAATATATGACATAAACACATGGGTTTAGCATTTCTAAAGAATTCCTTTGTTTATTTACTGAAACAGGTAGAACTTTTTTCTGTTTGTGTCTACCAAGTGTACATTAACAAATGTATAAGGTACCTAAAGGCTTTTGTGAGGCTGCCCTGCTGGCTGATGCTTCTGAAATGAGTGGGCACGGTCCCACTGATTTCATTGTGCTTGCAGTTTATCTTCTGTTCTGTTACCTCATTTTTCAGACTCTACTTAAATAGTTTAAATGTTATCTCTACAGCTATATGATACTTGAGTTGTAATTATAGGGGGTAGAACCCCATGTTTCTTCATTTGATGGTAAAGTGTAAATCATGTAGAACAGCTCTTCGGCTCCTATAACTTGCATCGAGTCTCCTTGTGTTTACTAAACTTAATCCCTATTCTTCTCCTTCCCAACCAAGAAAATCAAGAAAATGGAAGGTTAAATTTGGTCTTTCCAAGCACCAACAGGACTCAGAGTTCTTCTCCTTACTAAGATACTAGGGTAAAAAGATGAAGTTAACAATATCCTCTGAATCATATAATTTTCCAGCTATTTTGCACCTGGTGACATCACCAAGAGACATCCAAAGAAAAATTTGTTGTGTAGAGTGCCAGACCAGTAGCTCACCAGTGTTTATAACGGTGGGAGTCCAGTTTAAGCACTAGCACTGATTGTGGCTATAGCAGCATGTTACAGCGCGGCTGATCTGCTTCCACTAGAATTAGAAAGCAAAATGAAACATAGGCATATTTGTATTGTGTATTTGTATGGTCTTAAGGAGGCCTGCATTTCCACAAGTGACTTAATGTTTTTCAAGGCTTAAATTTTTGGCATATCCAGTTCATGAGGCCTCAAAGGTTTCTTCATTCTCATGAAAGGTTGAGTAACTGCCCCCTCTCCATCAGACTGATTTAGGATTTCTTAAGCTTGGTTGTCTCAAATTATGGCAACCTACAATTGTTTATTGCTACAAGGATCAAATAGGAAAAGAAACTTCATCTTAATTTATTTTTTTAGAGTAACCTTTAGCATTCTTTAAAATAACAACAGCAATAACAAAGCAATAAAGACAATCTTTTAATGTATTTAATAATTTCACAAAATAATCAAAGCAGCCATTAAACAGGACATGCAGTGAGTATAGCTGGGGCTAAGGGGCGCTAGCACAGCCTTTCATCCATCAGGATCACAAACTCATGCAGCGTTTACATTTTGTGATAGGAGAGAATGTGTTCCCCAGATAACTCCACTGCAGTTATATGTGGCCATGGAACGGGCTCTAAAATTTCTGAGTGCCGTTTTGAGGTTGTTTTCCCTCTTTTACTGGCCTTCTCACATGATGTCCTCCTGAAGACTTGCAATGGAGTTTTGAGATGCAGAGTCTTGTAGGGATCTCAGTTTTATCTATTGATGCAATACCATTCCTGAAATCTGTATATAGGAGCAGGTGTACATAGATGCAGGTGCTCTCCTTCTACCCCATTGCAGGATGGTGCCATCTGTTTCTGACATCTGTCACTCTATAGATTGCTTGTTATCAATCCTCTCAAAGTAATTTCCTCACTTTACTTACCAAAATGTTGGAATTTGGAGAGTTAAAAGGCAAATAAATTGCATTCCCCATCTAAATCCTCATGGACTGTGTTAATTATGAGTATATAGATATCTCCTTAGTTCAAACACTCAGGTAGATAAAAAAGACCTGGTACTTTTGAAGCGGATCAAAGAGGTTCAGTGATTTCAGTGTACAGTGGGTCTGACCCCCTGGTCCCACCATCAGCAAAAAGGACATTCAGGATCAGGGCCAGCATCATTAATATATACCTCGTTTTGTGCAGAGCAACAGAAGAGAGACATCAATGGCAGAATAAGCTTAGTAAGCTGCTTTTCAGACCCAAATGAACCGAGAAATTCAGATTTATCCCTGAGGAGGGTAGCACAGTTTAATTTACAAGGACAGCTTATAATACCGACAAGGACAACGTAGAGGTGTGCACTTCAAATGTTCCGGTGAACAGGAAAGCTAGAAAGATATAAGACAAAACAACCTGATGGGTTTCTGTTTTAATTAAAAGTGGACTGATTTCAAGGCTTTCCCCCTACACTTCTCCCTATGCCTTCTGTTGTAACATCACCATGCTGCCTAAACAACCTGAGATTTTTATACTGAAAAGACAGATATTTATGGCTCTTGCTTTTATGAAGTTCTTATTTTGTGATAATACCTACTGTCCAGTTAAGAGCCCCTTTAAATGAATGAAAGAATCTGTAAGAAAATATCATTCCTGCACAAAAAGGTGTACAGACTTTAACTGACACAAAAATTGATAGAGGGCAATAGCTGGTTGAACTGCCTCAATGAGAGAGTATTGTACTATTTAGATCTTGCAACATCATGAAGTTAGTCCTGACATGTTGCAAAACCTGGTGTTCCTCTTTGCAAATGCAAGTCATGGGCACAAAGAGTTTCAAGGGCTCTTTTGCACTTATGGCGCTTTGCAGTTGCAGCATGAGATACTTGGAGAGATGAGGGAGCATCTCTGCTGGAGCTACCTCCCTGTAAGCTTAGCCTGGAGCCAGAACATAGTTGAGCAAGTATGCTCCCAGTGGCTCCATACAAGATGGGAATCTGAAAAAGTAGGAATATACTCCTGGGGTATTGCTCTGACAAAGCCATACTGCTTCCCTGCCTCATCTATTAAAATTGCCCTGGGGATCCATTTCCACAGCCAGGCCATAGTCTTAAAGATCTAAAATATCTAAAGCACATCTGCCAAAATTACTTCTGGAACAATGCTCTACTTCACAAATTGGCTCAAACTCATCTCTGTGGAAGGATTCTTCCAGGTTTTAGGAAAGGGGTAGGTAGGATCCATAGCAGAATACTGTCCCCTGTTACATTTGTTGCTGATGACTGGTTGGAGACGTTTCTCTGTTATTTTTCAGAAACTGTATACTACAAGACTATAAAAGCACAAGATACCCTCGTTTGGTTTTTGGGGTTTTTTTAGATTGTTGCATACCACACCCTTTCTGCTAACACAAAAACATTCGGGTTTTATCTGTATTCAGACCAATGTCTGCCATCTCTAGTAACACATGAGAACAAGGTGTCTGACTCTATTTTCTTCCTCTTTCTTCCTCTAGCTCCTAGGCTAAAAGCTTGAGACTAGTGGGAGGAGCTGAGGAAGAGAACCAGAGATTCCTGGCCAGTATTCAGGAACGAGCTAAACAGCATCAGTTGAGGAGAGACTGAGGGTGGCAAAAAGAATCAGAAAGCTGTGCAAAGTGTTGCCCAGCTGACCATAAATGTTTGCAGAGGAGAATTCTCAGAAAGTTAAGAAGATAAAGACAAAACAGATTGTCCAAGCAATGGCTTGAGCAACCTGACACTACCAGAACACTACCCCTTCTTGCTTTATCCTTGTAACTGAGTATATCCAGAGAAATTGATAGTTGACTCAAGAAGGATATGAACTTAATTTAGGATGAAAGCCTCACTTTCCCTGAAGTGGCTTATCATGAGTAAGATTTAGTTCTTGTGCCATTCACATGAATATAATACTGTATTTGAGCTGATATCCTAAAGACAAGCCACACTAGTGGTTTCACATCTTTAAACAGGATCAGACTTGATTCAAACCAACTTGGAGCACATCAAAGGAGCCAGAGTCTCTCTGGACCCATTTGTGCAGGCAGACCATATAATGATTCTGGTGTGACCAAAGGTGCAGCAGGAGCAGCCATGCAGAGCCAGTGGTGTAACCAGTCAGCGTTACATGGTACCTGGTGGCATTTCTATACATATCTGTTTTGTGCTGCAACTTTAGAAGTGTTATAAAGGGTAGAGCAAGGGCAACTGGCAAGGCAGACTGCAATACTGTTGATAAAAAGAAATAGTGATACCCCAATAGCAAGCAACCCATGCTATGTTTGCATTCGGGGAAGGACAGCTCCAGCACCACATTGTCCCATTTGGAGGCAAAAGGAAATCTGTAATGGCAAAGTAAATCTGGCACCTCTGTCAAGAAATCGGGTGTAGAGTGTAAATGTCATTCGACTCTTTTCCACGTCCACAACAGGGTAAGGTGAATCTCAACCTGAAAGTGCCCATTTCTCTCACTGCCATTCAGGAGAGTTCAGCATCACACATCAAGATGCAGACTTCTATTGTAGATGACTAACACAGGTGAGATGAATCCTTCCTCTAACAACCTCAGTTCTCAGTAAGACACTCTTAGGAGAGCTCTCCTCAACTCATAGCAGACCTTCAGGCTCAGAGCCTGAGGTCAAATGACTGTTACAAAGCTTTGAGCTTTTGCCTGTAGGGCAATATATTTCACTGTGCTCTTGCTGTTTTGAAAGTCATTACAGATCTGTGTGAACGCTACAGACCTTCTTTTCTTTGGTAGGGCTGAGTCCCAAAGGCCTTAGAAACATATAAATGTCGTGTCCATACAGTTAAAGTAAGTGACCCTGATGGTCTGGTCTTCTCTCCTTTTTAGGACATCCCAAGCAAAGGCCCACCACCCCAAAGAATGGATTCTCCCCCAAACCAGGAGAGAGTCGAGACGCTGAAAAGCAGTTTGTTCAGAGATTGAAGGAAAAGTGTGATGAGCAGTCCCGGCAATTAAGCAGTATTCGAGATGAGCTTAAAAGGGCCAGCTGTGGATTTGATGTCTTTGCTATAACAACACAGCACTTTTTCAGGCAGGTAAGTGCAATGGGTATTCTTTACCATTGGAGAGATACTTTGCCTTTACACCAGTCACTTGCCCAAATTTATTGCACAGTCATTGAAACTTTGTTCTTGGGAGCAAAGCATGTAATTTATTTGCAACAGTTACTATGAGGAGGGAATTATTATTTAATGCCATGTACTTGAAAATCAAATTTCAGGAACTTGGAAGAATTGTGACTGAAGCATTTGTCACAAGCACAGATGGGTTTCAGGATGTTTTTAGGAGTGAAGCAGATGCAGAAACTTAGAAGTCCCAGTCCCTGACCGCTACAGCTGGAATGGAAAGTGTTACTGAGAATATTGATACTTGTGAACAAATGCAAAAACAATCCATGCATTTAGTCAAACAAAGGTGCTGGATGGGGGAAAGGATTTGCTTTCTCACAGTACTTATCTACTATTCCTGTTCATCACAGATCAGGCAGAGCGGTCCCTGTTACAGAGGTGCCAATTCCTGAAGACATCAGAATAACTTTATCTCAGCATTTAGGAGATTACATTCAGCAGGTATAGAGAACATAAAGAAAATGTTGTCAATAATTAGAGAAGCTTATTTATTCACTAAACCCGAGATAAAATGAGTAAGGTATGACCACAGTTGTCATGAAGGACTTGTAGGTATTGCGGGTTTCAAAAGCTGTTTAGTGATCTGGGAAATCTAGCTGTGGTCTGAGGTCCAGACCTGGTTCACCTGATGCCCATGTATTTTGGACCATCCCAGGTTAAGCTGGTGTCCCAACTACTTGTAAAACAGGCAGATGATCACCAGCAGTAGGACCCAAGGTTTGGATAGTATCCTTGATTGCCTGTTTGTTGACTTTTGGAAGAGACAAGAGTAAACTTTCAGTATTAAATGAGAGAAAGAAAACCAAAACCCAAACCACAGATTCAGTCTCTACAAATTCTGAAATACTTCATTCGGTTACTTTCTTATATTAGTGGGAAAGGTTACCTTTGAACAAATACTGTAGTTCACACTTTTCCCTAAGTAGAAGCTGATCTTGGGGGGGGGGGGGCTTCCCTGAACTGAAAAAACAGGGAATTTTTAAAAAATACTAAATATTTTAAATACCTTCCCAGGGGATTTTCCTCCTCTATTTTTCTTTAGCCTTGACATTTCTGGGCTTGATGGGCATTTGTAAAGTTGTTTTTTTTTTCCTTTTTATTTTGGAGCTGACTGTGGAGTGTCCTTGATTAAAGCAGAGGGAAACAAAAAAAGGGCAGAGCAGTATCTGTTCAGCTTTGTCTATGCATTGTCCACTGGGGAGAGATTTTTCATCTCATGCTTCGTTCACAATTTGCTGAAGGAATTTTGGAAGCTTGGGCACATCTCCTTCATCTCCTCTGGATATGTTTTAAATGAGAACAGCTGCTGCAGCTGAGCTTTGAGATGACTCTCGTCCTGTTGGTGCGTATTAGATCTGTCCTGAGAATGCCTCCTAAATTGAAAACCTCAGGGGATTTTATGTAATAGAGTCCTCTCTAAGTCCTGGCTGGGCATTGCTGTTCCCAGCTCCGCTGCACTACCAGGCCAGCTGGGGGGTTGCAGTAATACTCCTTTGAGTGTCTGGAGGGCTTGGAGGTACAAAATAATATACCTGCGGAATTTAAGCGCCTTCAGGCTTGGGCAGGATTAGATGTAGATGTTTTTCAGATCCACTGCTGGACTCACTTACCTGTGTTCAGCCTGAGTGTCAGTCACTTCTGGGCTTGCCTGGTCACCCTGGAGTACACATATCTGCACATCACCGTTCAGCGCAGTGCAAGACATGTAACATGGACCCCTCCCAGGCAAAGACACCCCTCACAGTCAGTGTGAACCCATCAGTTATCCATTAGGCACTTGGATGTGGTACCTACATTAGGAGTACAGTTGCTTTAGGCTCCATTTTTAGTGAATGGAAGAAGGTGAGTGCTTCCAGAAGACGATTTACAGCACCAAAGATGTGAATTTCTGCTTCAGGTAACTTGTCTGTCTTGACTGAGGCCTCCAGGGAGGCCTAAGGCTGCTGCACTTAAGTTTGATGCTTAAGTTGATAGCCTACATGTAATGGGAAGATCTGGGACTACTCAAGCGATTGTGTAATTGGGCAGTCTGTTGTCTTGCAACATAGACACGGACTTCCAAGTTTTTGAGTGTCATTCGAAAATCTAATTTGTAGACATTTTCTAAGATGGCATTATTGTTTGAAAGCTTGAGCAAAATTGCGTTGGCTGTCTTTCAGTTAGGGCAGCATGGAAAAAGAAACTTTTCCCATTATAAAAATAATAGTAATTGTGTGTGTTTGTTTCTGAGAAGCCTGCAGGCGAAGTGGTTGAGGTCTGAGTAGAACTGCAGTTTGGCAAGGGAATAATACTCGTTCAGGAACAAGGTGGGGCCTTATTTCAGAGAAGTTTGGGGTTGACTTGTCCAACTGGGAGTTCTACTCTGCTTAGCAGAGGGCCCAATCCTACTTTGGTGCAAGGGAGCCTCTTTGGGCTGGTAATCACCCGTAGCCTAATTTTAGTATGTCTCCCTCTTTC
>NW_009647838.1:1193088-1211164 GCF_000708025.1 Charadrius vociferus
CCCTACACCACACCAAAATAGTGTCCAATACATAGATTTTTCTCTGAATTGGAGCTGAGTTCTGTTGGAAAGTGTGCTCCCAGGCAGCGAGGACTGGAGTGATTCTTAAAAGCAACCAAAGGACCAGTGTTTCGCGCACAGGTAGGAGTGTCCCCATGGCCGTGGCTCTCTTGTCTTGCTCCCCTTATTTCTGTTCTCTCTCCAAAGTTGGGGAACGCCCCAATGCAAGTGCTCCAACAGACATGTTTAGCTGAAGAAAGTAAGTGTCAATATGTAGTAAAGAGTGTTGTCCCGCGCCAGCAGTTTCTTGGAGTGCTTTCCAATTTTAAGCACTTGCTGTAACAACCTTAATGCTGCACGACCATTTTCTTTGGGTTTTATTGGATTTGTTTTCTGGCTATTCCAGGCCACTACTGAATTTTGTCCTGGAATCATGTCTCTTTCTCAGTTGAAAATGCTCTTAATAGGCAAGATTCATTTAATAGGCACCAAGGAGCGCGCAACATGTAGCAGTACTTCATACAGACCCATTAAATGACAGCTAAACCAATTTATTATCTAGGGGAACAGCCTACGCAATCGAAGCAGGTGATGGCTGAGGCAGTGGACAGAAAAATCTAAAGCAGTGGTTATGACATAAGCATTTAGCCAGTTATGAAAAGTAATGATTGTAGTTCCTGTGGACAGCATGGCTTCTAATTATTATTTAATTAGCAAATTAATTAGCTAAGGCCCTCAGATATACACACATGACTTCTGGTGACTTTGGGAACCGCTTCAAACTTATTCTAAAAAGGAGCAGATTGAGTTTGTCCTTAGTGTTGAATGCATCGTGTCAATACAACCCTTGTGCTGTGAGGGATACTCCAAAGTGAACAACTGACTGGCGGGAGCTGGAGTGATACCGTGAAGAGGATACCACAAAGCAAATGTCACGATAAGCTCCCCCTGACTTGGGTCACTCCTGACCCGGTCGGGCTTGTTAGCCCAGTAATAATGACTGACCTGGCCCAGTTTCACCCCTGTTCAGCAAAGTGGCCAACAGCAGTCCCTCTTGGAAGTGGTAACAGTGCCATCTAAAGGAGAGTAGCACAAAGTGACAAATTCTGGAGGGTTAATCCTTCGGGATGTAAACAGGGAGGAAAAAAATTCCACTTTCGCTTGTCTAGTACACTCAGAGCAGATATGTTTGTGATGAGGACTGTCACAGCCAAACTGCACTGAGCCCCTGGAAACCTGGCTAATGCCTTTCTGCCAGTACAGCATGCCCGAACATCTGAGAAGTGGAGTCCAGTTAGCAAGTTCTGCCTCTGAAATTTCAAATTAGGACTCCCGATCTGCAGTGCATGTGAGAGGATGGGGTCCTTTCTGGGCTGCAGACCCCAAGGGTGGAGCAGGTTATCCTGGGGTGGTCTGTCCCCTACTCTGCATGGGCATGGAGGGGTTTCCAGACACAGCACGGCCTCCTGCTGCAGTCTTTGTCATGGGGGGAAGACTGCTCAGGACAGGTCCCAGCATGGAGGCACGATCAGATCATCTGGGAATGGGGGAACCACACAGTTGCCCTGAACAAGAGTTGGGACAGCACTGCAGTACTCAATGGCATCCCAGCACTTTGTGTCTACCAACATTGGGAAAGGTGTGTCACTAGTAACCCGTGTGTGTTTGTCTCCACACCTGAGTGGGTTACTTTCGGGCGAGTATACAATACACATCTTCCCGACAAGTAAACACACATAGCGGTGTGCTGCAAATTCTAGGATGGACAGGGAAAACTTTTTCCCCCATTCAAATAACTGAGATATATGTGTCCTTGTGTGCATTTTTCAGACTAATGTTTCTGTCCTGTGAATGGACAATACCCCACCCAGTGTCATGTAACTATCTTGTCCAAATGCTGATTACCTTTTGTGTTTGAGGCAAAATTGGTTGCACTGGTTATAAGTTGCTTGGCAATTCCCACCGTTGCCTCCAAAACAGTAATTTGGGCTAACATTTCAAGTGTTTATCTCAGGCTGAGCTGAAAATGGTTTGTTTTCACAACTGTTTCTGAGACTGAATTTCGGATAAATGTATCTATTGTTTGTACCTGGTGGTGGCACAATCATAAGAAGCCAGCGCTCATTGGAAAGATTGACCTTCTGGCTTTCAGGGGTACTGCTTTCCCAACATTTGCAAAATGTGTTAGAATTTGGCCCAAGAATAGTCCTCAGAAAAGTGCCACTCCTCTTCCCCCTTATCATTATTACAGCTTGGCTAGATTTCCTGCATTTAACAAATTCAGTCTTTGCTCCTGCTGGAGATCAGAGCAATCAGAACAACTCAATCTTTTCATTCTGTATCCTGGAAAAAATCCATTTTGGATTCATCAAACTCTGACAGTTCAGGGATATGAATCAAAAACATTTTATTGTGAGACAAACAAAACAGTGTTTACTTGGGAGGAAAAAAAATAGACAGAAGCTTTGTCATAATTTAGGGCTTTCTAAACTGTTTTTTTAAGTGGAAGATTTGGTATCGGGGGCTACTAGTTGTGGTAAAACAAAACAGTAAGAATCGAGAGGTGCTCCTTTACTTGCAAGCGTTACAATGGAGGCTCTATAATGTGGCTGCTATGGGACCTGCAGGATGCTTACAGATGGTCGACCTGCCCAAGAAATGGATCGGGGTTTGTGAACTGAAGGAAATTGCCTTCTGCAGGTTCCCTGCTTATTTGCTCTGGGTGTTAAAAGACAGGCAGTGCTGCAGGAATAGAAGCCTTAAAGCAGCTGAATATCTTTTCACTCCTCATCCTCTGGGTAACTGGATCTTACCAGAGGATGCTACACAGGGCCTATAGGAATATCATTTCATCCAAGCTCTCCCCCTCTGAGCCAGAGTGTGTCCCTCATTTTCCGCTCACATGACACCCCTCGGTGCTCAGTGCTCTGCTGCTGTGACTACGGAGCCCATTTGGCCAGTTGCTGTACTACGCCCTTCAGGTCTCCCACCAAAACACACCTTTCACCTGGCACAGGATCTAAGGGATGTTTTTCATTTCCTTGTGCCTCAGTGCCCAGATGGGGACACCAGGGAATTGCCATCCCATGAGGGTGTCATGGAGGAAAAAACTTAGTATTTGTGATGTACTCGGATATTAGGGTGAGACTACAAAAGAACAGCCGGTGAGAAAAATCAGCACTTTGCAGACAGTGCAGAGGATAGCATGGGTAATAAATATATAGCCTTGGGCTATATAATGAATGAAGAAGATAAGCAAATTCAGAAATGAGTACTGACGTGCCTATTCACTGGGCAAATGGGAGTGCTGTGCTGTACCCTGTGCTGTGGCTGTATGATGGATCCACCCCACGGAGTGGAGATCCATCCACCTGGGTACTGCACTGCTTCGCTGTGCTGCTGCTGGGTTTTGAATTCAGTTCCACATCCATCAAAGGGGCGTGGGGGTGTGGGCTGGCTGGAGTGGAGATGATGATGGGGGATATTGGGTATTGTGAGAAAACGGAGGGAAATGCCCCGCTGAGGGCTCCCGGGGCAGGCACCGTGTGAGGTGGGAGTGGGGCCGGGCGGTGTGGTCTCCTGTTCCGTACATTTTAGCTGTGTGCTCCTGGATAGTGCAGGTCCCACGGCAGGATTTCCTATGTGATATGGACTCACTTGCATAAGCGCCTTCCTCACTGCAAATGGGGCAATTAGATAACCTCTGCCTCTGAGGTGCAGCCTCTTCTCCTGGGTCTGGTGGGTCTCCCTGCTCTGGGCTTGTGCCCTACGGCCGTATGGCTGAGGAAGGGAAAAAAGCAAGGAAAGCAATAAAAAGAGGAGACATTGTCCATCCAAGGAAATCTAGAATGGATCTGGGAAGGGTTTTTTAGAGCCATAGCTTCAATCTGTCAATACCAAAATGGTCCAAAGGATATATTTCGGACTCAAGGTGCCTGCATTTTTCCATGAAACTTTGTTTCACCAGAAAAAAAAAAAAAAAAACAAAGAAAAGAAAAAAACAATAGTGAATAACAATTCTAGCATCCAGAGACTTTGACACTCTTGGATCAGTACTTTGTGCCAGAAATGTATTAGCAGCATTTGCCTTTAACATGTGAATGTATATTCTTGGTAGAGGCAGTCTGGAATAGTGCTTTCATGGACCCTGTGTGGCTGCTGTGGTTAGACCTGTGGCAGAGTAATTGTGGAACTATTAAGTGCTTCGAATCCATTTATAACATCAGAAGCCATTCACCAGATAAATGGAAATTATTGTGAACTGCCTGGGAAGTAGGCATGCTTTTCTCTGAATTAATAACGTTTTTGTCTCTGAATTAACAATTTTCACTTTCAAAATTGCCTGAACAGGAGCTGTAATATTAGATGTTTCTAAATTACCTTTCCTGGATGAGAAGCCTGCACCTTTGTCACAAAGCGCTTGAAATCAGGCAGTTCCAACACCAACAAAGTAGCTGCAGAATTCATACACCGCCGACAGACGTGTTAAGCAGTGCACTACAGCAGCTACTGATGGACACATACTGCAAAGGCAGTTTCCTCAATCAGTCATTGTTATTTTTTTTTTAATTTTGTTTGATTGGTTCATTAGTTGCTCTCCGCAGGTGCTCTACCAAGATTTCTAGTAAGAATGTAACAGAACAAAGACTTTGCAATTCACTGTAGATCAAGAGGTGCAAGGCTCATATATGAAAGTGTTAATCACACCAGAAACTGAAGAATTTTTCTGCTTCCATGAGAGAGCAGAAGTGTTTAACAAATGAAATTTCATAGATACCTTTGAGGGAGTTTGGTGAGGCTGGGCAAAGTTTTCACTAAGAGGGAGTAAATACAGAATCTGTAACTCTTGTTAGCAATGAGGTGGACAAGCCCCGGCCTGTCTGGGTAGGAGGGATCCCGTCCTGTCTTTGAGAGTCAAAAACCTGAGCCTCTCTTCAGAGACAAACCTTTCAGCACAGTTCTTGCTTTATGCATGTATTCAGAAGATTTCACATTCATTTCAGTGTATGATGACACCACATGTCAATCTATAAAGTTGCTGTAAAATGGGAGGCCATGCCCCGAATCACAGGTAGTCATTTCATGAATGAATTTTTGAACAAAAATCTAAGGAAGGTCACAATCAACCTAGAGAGAGAGCAAACACCAAGTTACCCACCCAGAAGCAGCAATGAACACTGAGTTACTTGACACATATTTACATGCTGGTGGTTGCTTTCCAGTAACCTGTCCCTCTGCCAGATTCATGTCCCTCTCGCCCATGTGGCCAACCTCAGGCATCACCTGATAGCTCACTCTGTTGCTGCAGCCTCAGCTGGAGATGCCCGTTGTAGCATCCCACAGACTCTCCTGCCCTCAGGTACACAGCCGTGGCCTCCCCTGCCTTCTCCCGGCTTGTATTTCTAGACCTCTGGCAGTAATACTTTTGTTTGGTGGTTTTACATTACCCCCGGGGCAAAGTGGCATGGCTCCGTTAATATAGACATGTCCGATAATGACAAATATAGACATCATAATAATAATGGAAATAATGATCAGTGCAATAGAAATTAAGTTTGTTTAAGGGACTTTACTGCTTCTACAGCCTAGTGAGAGGAATGATTTATTATCCATAACAAAGGTCTGGCAATGCTAAATGTCCATCAAACCAGCTACATGCCAGCTTTTTAATTGCAGAAATAGCAGGCTCGATGTATAATTGCCTTCATTTGGTTTTAGCCATCACAAATCATAAAGGCTAGCCTTACTTGAAAAATCAATTTTTATCTTCTTATTTGCCAGTGCAATAAAATCTGTTTAAGTATCGTTAGCTTGTTGTGTTTAATTGAATTACAAAGAACAAGGAACAAAAAGATGTTGTCTGGATTGAATTGGGTGTGTTAAAAACTGATAGCACTTGGCTAACTTAATGTGTTCCTTTTAATTAATATTTGACCTCCAAATAACAATATCATTAGAATTTAGGACTTTAACATTTCTGTTATTCCACAGTTATCCCAATAGGGCGCTAGACATTTTGCAGATGGTGTAAAGACGATGTTCCAGTCCTGGAGTGCTTAGCATCTAAATAGGCAATATCCCAATTAAAACTGGGGAGTCAAAGTGACTGAGTCTCAGAGATTACCATATGTCTAGTTTATTCGGGGATTTATATGGAAAGATAATCACCTGTTTGTGTGCCTGCACACAGATACTCACACCTGCATGCACATCTACAGTCTGTTCTGCTGTCTCAGATATCCTCTGGGAAGAGTGTTTTCAGTGAACTGATGGGGGATAAGGCTGGACCATCGCAGTGCCCGGGATCACTGACAGGGTCACAGTGATGGGCACCACTGGAGAAGGACCGGAGGGCACAGTGTCCTGCCAGTGTGTCACCTAAGTGCAATAGTGAGGGCAGGGAAGAAAATCGCGTACATCGGGAGGCGCAGAGGCGGCGACGGTTGTGTGTACGCAGCTCTGTATGTGCAGTGAAAGAGAGCACAGGGATTACAGTTTCTCTTCTGCAGGCAGGGATATTCCCACTGTTCATGTTCGTTTACACCAAACGGGCGTGATGAATATTTCACATCCCACACAAGGTTGTCCCACCTGCCCTTGGCAGTGTTTCCTGCAGTGCAGCACGTGCCTCTGGGCTGCTGCAGAAATGAGCAGCAGTACGTGTCCTGGGCAGCACCGCTGGGCTGATGGCTGCCTCCGAGGCAAGCAGGCTGCACAGCTGTTCTTATTATCTCACTCTGATTTCATCTGTGGGGAAAAAAATAAGCTACATTTCTTCCTTTTTTTTTTTAACTGCTTAGTACACTGAGAAAAGAGACCTTGGTATATATAGCGTAGAGAATTCTGTTTGGAGGGACATAAAAAGCAGTGTGTTGTGCAATTGTATATATTGAATGCTACTGCTAAAAGAAGAAGACAGGCTGGAGTAAAGCTGAAATTGTATACATTTATCATAAATGTGAGCATCAATATCTTGCCCATTAAGCTAACAGGAGACAATCACCAAGTGTTGTGAAGGAAAGCTAAGACACCTTTATAGACAAATATATATGTGTGTGCATATATATAAGATTTCTGAATAGTCCCAGAAATCTTTAATGTGACATAAGCAAAACTTAGTCCTTAATCAACTGTTTCTTACCTTTGAGCTAAAGATGAATAGATGTTAGAAATCAGACTGGAGGGCTCCCGTCTGCTCTGCAATGGGCCTCCTGTGCCCATCGGCGCAAGGGGCTCAGCGTGGGGCTCAGTCCAGCAGCCATGGGCGCAGCGTAGGTGTCAGCCAGGTGAAGGGGGTCTGGCCTCTTGCAGAGTACCCACGTGTGGTCTACAGTCAATGGGCAGACCCAGAGGGTTGCTTCCCCTCAGGGGACACATGGGTGCCTGCCCATGGATCACACAAGGACCCCTGGCACCTCCAGAGTGTTGGCTGGGGGGTGCTGGGGTTCACCACAACTCACCAGAGAGGTGCCTGAACTTGTCCTTTTCCTGGGGCTGCACTTGAGACGCCTTTATATATGTGAGATTTGGTGCCCCAGGTGCTTGGCTGCACGCTGCAGGAGACCCCTCTTGGTCCCATGACGCTTTCGTTCCATGCAGGGACTCAGCTTCCCCAAGAGCAAAGTAGTTTTTCCCTTAATCTGGAGTACTGCATCACCTGGCACAGGGGATGTTCTTTTAGTACCCGACACAGTCGCCTCCCTCAGGCTGAGCCTTAGCTTGGGGAATTGGTCTGACCACAAGACTGTTAAGTAAGTAGTGAGCTCTGCAGCAGCTGAAGTTGGCTTGATTTGTGAACATGGGTTTTGGGGCTTCATGAAAAAGCTTGTGTAATATCGAGCTGCCTATTTTAAGCTGCCCCACGTTGAACTCCAGGCAGGAGATGGAGATAAACACCAAGGCAAGATTTCAGGCAGGAGGCACAGCCCCCTGGAGAGGCACTCTGAGCATGCTGCGGCAATGACAACCCACAGGTAACCCCTGCAGAGTGATTCTGTCCTGGAAAATAGGAGGAAAATGCTCAGGAGGGATTGGGTGTTGTCCGTAGCTCTCTGCATTTCTGGTGGAATCCACGTTGCAAAAGAAAAAGGTTTTAGGGTTTCTTTCTTCTCTGACTGTAAAGAAGGAGAGATCGCCTCTAGATTTGGCACAAGCTTCCAAATATTTGGCCTGACTTTTTTCCTTTCACCTTTTGCTAGCTGGCATTTTTAAAAACAAACATGTTGCAAAGGAACATAACATACTCAAAGCAATGGCTAAATACATTACATGGATTCATTTAGAAATAAGCATGGAATGGTTGAATATGTGCCATATATATTTGTGTAGGTGCCATGTGTATGGTTATAGTGTTTGAATTTCTTTCTCATAGTCTTGGAATATCTTCTGTTGCGTGTAAAACAACATTGCACCTATCTTTAGTTAAAATTAAATACTGGGAGTTACTGACTTTTAGGAGCATTAAAAAAATCTTCTGTCTTCCCTCCCTTGCCCCAAAGGTACTTTTAAATGTCATTGGCAGAAAGACTTCAGAAGATTATTTACTGTGTTCTCTCACCACTGCATATTCCGAAGTTAGAAAGTTCTGCTGATATAACTCTCTGTCTCTCCAAAATTACTGCTGCAGTCCCAGGGGGTGAAAGTGTAAATATCGTAAGTCTTCTTGTGTAGATCCATCAGCAGATGCATTTTGAGCTGATGCACAAGAGGGATTTTGCAGCAATATAGCGGAACTTTCCCTGTTGATGAAAATTCCTGGCAGATGTGACGTTGCTCCAGTGCAAAACAAGGCTTGAAAGTACAGACAATGACTACAATTCCCATCTCTAAGCCTTTCAAGACTGTGTGCCACGTCTGCAAAAATCTCTCATATAGACATGCTGACAGAAAAAGGAACATTTTCTTTATTAGTGAAGTTCTGATTTGATCTTCAATTTTGCAGGTGCAGTTTCATATCCCCATTGCATTCCGTGTGGATTGTGTTTACAGATTTTAGCAGATAAGTACCCACATATTTGATTTGTGGACTGTGAGCTGCCTACACTTTTGAGCACACAAAACCAACATGCTCACATTCCCACTGATTCATTTTGGACGAGTGATGGAGGCAGGAAAGCCAGTCTGAAACAGAGCTCTGCCTGGAGCTGTCTTTCAGTACAATCCTGACTTACCTCTGTGCAAAGCAAAGCCCAAGACTTCATCCCTTCACCCCCACCATCCCATAACTGGCTGATACTAACCTGATGGAGAGCCCCGCTCAGAGAGGGTATTTGGACCTGGTAGTAGTATGCAGTGGTTTTGGATCATGGCCCATTCAAACGAAATGTGTTGTAATGCAACTAGATGTTAATGAATAAAGGCAAACGCAGAATACAGGTCATGCCCACAGGACTGAGGTCTGGGTGTCAGCTGGAAAGGAGTAACTCTGGGAGTAATTAGAGCTTCTGGTCTCAGAGCAAATCAATGTGAGCTCCCACTGTGAACATGTGTTATGACAAACTGTCGGGATCTTTGGGTGAATAAGCAGAGACATAGCAAGTAGAAGTAAGAGGATGATAACACCTGCACATTCAGCACTGAGGAGACTGGTATTAGAACATGATATTTAGCGTTAGTGCTCACGCTTCTTCAGGAAATGATGAAAAAGTGGGGAGGAAACAGAGAAGGGCAATAGGCAACTGTGAGGGCTGGGAAAATCCTTTGCTGTGAGAGACTGCAGAGCACAATTGATTTTCTTTGTAAAAAAGGATAAAGTGGCTTGACTCCAGAGCAGAACAATCACCATAAGAAGGTACTGCTGTGTACCAGAAGGCTCTTTTCTCCAGCAGGGGAAGGTTTAACAGAAAGCACTGGCTAGAAGCAGAAGTTTTGGCACCTTCAGCATGTGAAGAAAGCACAGACTTTTAGCAGTAGAGATGATCGGTTACCAGAACAAACCACTGTGAGAAAAGGAAGCAGCTCCACATCTTCATGTCTACAGTTCACTGCCAGATGCCTTTGTAGAGGGAATGCTTTCATCAAGTACAGTTACAGAGCAGTAACTGCATGAAATATAATGTCCTGTGATACAAAACTAATGTTATTTGATTGAATCATCCCTTTGTCCTTAAATTCTACAAAGATCTGTTGGCAACAAGAATATCTGGATGTATAACATTTGGTGGTGCAATAGGTGCTAGAGGGGAGACACCTATTTTAAGATTGGAAGCCTTTTTCAGATAGATATTAAGATGTGATCTCCATGTAGAACAGCTTTTCATCACAGTCTCTAACGCAGGGCTTCTTGCACCTTCTTCTGAAGTTTCTGGCAATAATCACTGCTAAATGCAGGATCTGGATTAGATGGACTCAAAGACATATCCACATGGTAATTATTGTGTTCTAATGACTCTGACTTTTATTTTTGCTATCCTTTCAAGTAGAAAGTGTATCCGCTTGATAGTCTTTCTGTGTTCTCACAGCCATCCAAAAGCATGTAGGTATGCTTTTGAATCAGATACCCAAAACACAGCCTGTCTCTCGCTTACCTCCCCTTCAGGTCTGAGCTCTCTGGTACCAGAGATGAACTCTAACAAGTTTCAGCTGCAGTCTCCTGGAATTCCCTGGCCCTGCTCTCACCCCCAAGGTCTGATTCAAAGGCTGCTTCCTACAATCACTTCTCACGCATTAGACAAATAATTTCAGAAGGTGGTAGGGTTTTTAATATAATGATTTGACAACTGCTTATTATGACTTCTTCTTAAAGCCAGCTCTAACGACACAGATGTTGGAAACAGAGAAATTAATATAAACGGTGCATTTTTAAATGAGTTCTAAAAATCATCTGAGTTGGGTTTTATTTGTATAAAAATGCTCCAAGCCCACAACTGATAGATTAGATTCTCGTTAATATGAGTATGTGCTATTCTTCTCAGCAGAGTGCTGGGAGTCTTCCCAATAGGAGAAACCTTGGTCCATGTGAAGCCACTGGAATTTTTTGCCGCTGACATTGCTGTCACAGGATGTCATCACTTGTGCCTTGCTCTGCTTGGCCTCAAAATACAGCAGCTTGAAGCTGTCATTGGCTTTGGGCCAGAATAACTCAGAAGTGAAAGAGAGGAGATTCCCTGTTTGTCGGGAGAAGAAGGGAACATTTCTCTGAGAAGTTGATTTAAGAAAATGGCTTCCAGCAGCCCAGAGGTTTGGAATTTAGAAATAGCCCTGCAGGGGTTGTATTTGCCTGGGTAGAGGGCAGGTGAGGAGTTCAGTGAAAACATGCATTTGTTTTAGTTCCTTGTGATCTTGGTGTATAAGTGATGTTTTGTATGAGGGAACATGAATTCCTTGTCAGCAAGAGCTAGTTAATTTGAAATTTGCTGCAAATGCTTACTTTGTACTGTTCCAGACATGAAGAACTAGAAAACATAGTAATAAACTATTGTTCTCTGGTGCATTTTAATCCCTGGCCTTAAAAGCTACTGACATAAAAATAAATGTAAGGCTACACTAGCAGAAATAACAAAAGTCTGAAGGAATTCTGTTTAGAGCCTCACATTCTTTTCATATGAGAACTGAATTAAAAATGGAGTCAGCTAGCTGGGCTCTCTCACTTGAGAAAGAGAGAGCATGTAGTCCGTGCTAATTTGTTAAACTCTAGAGTAAACATTCTATTCTTCCAGATATACAATAGTGTAAGTGTGTAATTGAAAAATGATATTAAAAAATGTTTGCTTCCATATAAGTTGCCTGAGGATCATTACAACCTCATGTTACTGAGTAATACACAAAATGTGAAACCTTACCGTAAATCCAAGGGAAATTGCCATTCTGGGGACATCTGGCATGACCTTCAGCTCTAGCTGAATCACGTAGCTGAAACTCATGACTGACTGCTCATATCTTCAGAAATCCCCAAATCACTGCTACATTTTCTGAATTCCTTGTTTAAGTTAGGTAAGAATAAAAATAACAGACCCAACCTGGAAAATAATGTATTACATGTGTATGTGTGTCTAAAGACCAATGTGGAGAACCACGTAACTAACAACAGACCTGCATCACAGAAAAATTGTAATGCACCTTCAACGAGAAAGATGAAATGTAATAGCGAATGTATTTGCTTTTCTTATTTCCTTGAGCCACTGTGGTTTTCAGTCTGACAGGATTAAGGGTTGAGGGGCTTGTGACAGGGCTCTCCTCCCAGCTGGCAGAAGGGTGTGGAGACTGCCACACAAACCCCAGAAATACGCTTGGCCCAGGGAAGCTGTCCCTGTGCCAGTGAGGTTGGCTCTCCCCGGATTTGCCATTTTCTCCCTGGTTTAGCTTTAAGCCCGATCTGATTCACTGCGCAAACGCTTGTGTGACTGTAAGGAAGGAAACAGGGACAAAAGAAGTGAGCAGGAGAGGGGAGGATGAAATCACCTCCTTTGACAGTAGCACTCACCTTTATTGGTTTCATGTGCACACAGAAATACAATTTGACTAGCGCTTTCAATAAGCAAAATTTGCAAAGAGAATTTAGGACTCGTTGAGACTGTTTCCAAATTATGCTGCTTGCAGACATAAAAAAAATAACAATACTAATAATACCTTTAGCAAGGGATTGCAGGCTTTGAGGCCCATGCTTGTCTTATTGAAAAATAAATTCAGTCTCCCTACTTGTCTGCAGTTCTGACAGTATACGCAACTTCTCTCCTGTGGATATCAAAATTCTGAGGAAGTCCACCTGCACGTTCTGTCACACAAAATATAACTACCAGTGTTTGAAAAGAGTATGTGCAGAGAAATAAGTTGTGGTAATTGCATAGGCAATGCTGGATGTCTCTCCTCCCCACCTTGCTCTCTTGTCTTTGTCATGAATGATAATTAGTGGCATGCCACTCAATCATCTTCTGAGCCTCATGGTCAAAATGCATTACTGGAATAGCTTTGTTCTACCCTACCTCAGCACTGCCTTAGACAAAACCCTGGCCCTCGCTGAATGCTGCCAACCAGGCTTCTCCTCACATCATCCTTTGGAGGTGCTTAATGTTGGTGTCACAATCACCTCTCGCTGTTGACGGCAGAGAATGCCAGGAGGCAGCAGTTGCCGATAGCCTGACTTGTCCGTCACCCTCTAGAGCTGAGACATCACAGAAGTTGCGGTGTCTCAGTTATGCACCGGGTCATCTGAATCTGACCTTCATGTCTCTCCTTATCTCCTCATTCCTGCAGTCTCCTGTTCCCCATCTCCCTTCTCCACTGCATAGCCCTTTGTCCTCTGAAATGCCATCTTCAGAGCAATTTTTCCTTCCTCCTCTGTTTCATCTCTTCTTTGAATCCATGCTTTGGTTACTTTTCCAGGTGAAGCAGTTTTTCAACTTGTGGTATGCTCCACCTCAGCCTTCTCTCCCCATTATCTCTGTCCATATCCCTGTGGTGGTGTCTTCAATTTTCTTGGTCCTCACTTCTAACCACTGTCTCCATCAGCTTTCTCCTAGTTTCCTATGTTTACTGCTATAACACTGATACTGTCCTATCAACCTATTCCCAGAGCTGTCAGACCTATTGTAAACAAATTTGTGTCCCTTGAGGTTCCCTATTCTGTCTTTTCCTGCTCTTGCCCTCAGACTAAATTCAGCCTAATTTAAATGTTTGTTTGACATACTTCACATGCTATGCCTCTCAGCAAGCATTTTCAGCGTTTCATAAAAGATGAATACAGTTCACTTAAGGATTCTCCTGCTCAGTGACACACATAGTACAGTGTTACTACCTTTATGTCCCAGAGATTTCCCAAGACTTTGACTCTGTTTTTCATTCTCTCATCTTCCCCCATGGATCTCCAACTTCACACTTGTCAAACCTTTGCAGACCAGCACTGTGAAGATCCAGGGAAAGCGTTGTGTCTCTCCTAGGAAAGGTAGCCAGCCTCCATAAAGTAGGGAATCATCAGATACTAAAGGTTAAGAATCCAAAGCTGCTTATATATGTTGGAATATATGTTTGGAATGCCAATGAAACGATACATTGTTATCCTCTGTATAACACTGTCTATGCACTGGTACATAAAGACCATTATAGAGTTACAGAGAATAATGTGGTCCATTTGGGGACCTTAGTAAATTACAAAAAAATGGCTAATTAAACCCTACCTCTCCCAATTTTGTTCAGATAGATGTAAAATATTAGAATTCTTGGACGGTAAATAGGAATTGTATTATGCCCATCACAGAGGAAAACGTTGAGTCTATCAGCGCAGGAAGGATTACTGCCCATGATGCCTATTTACCATTAGGATATGTTGTTTATAGACTAAGGAATTCCCCTAGGACATTTAAGAAAATATAGATGTCCTCCTTGGACTTTAATTACTCAGGAGCACCCAGTTAGCACCCTGTGAGGTGCTAACTACATTGTTTTTCCACAGAAGTCGATAAATGTTGGAGGACTCAGTACCTCGTAAAACATATCCTATTAAGTCGCTTGTTGTGTGCTACTATTTTGATGTTTTAAAATCTAATTGTAATAGTCTTTGTTCTTCTTATCCCTGTTGCTAATCCTGCACAGAACAAGGAATACCCCTCTTTGTGGGACTTACCTGTATTTTCTGTTTCTAATAAGGAAATAAAGGTACAATTTATATGTAAGGTGATTTTTAACTAACAGCTTCGGTTTTCCTAGGTCTCTCTTATCCACAGACCTCTCCTTTCTGCCTTGAAGGGCAATGTGAACCAGATCTCCTGGAGACAGCTCCCTGCAAAGCCGTTTGGCAGCGTCAGACTCACCTTTTGGGTGTGGACCATCAGCACGATGGGTAGCCATATATTGGTGGCAATGCACAGACAAGCAGTGTTGCATGGATAGGAATGTAAGGCAAGCAAAGTTCATTCTGGGTCATCAAATACAGTCCCTTTCTGTTTCAAACAACCAATTCCAGTAAACTCTTCCCTAAAATTATCAAATTTCAGCTTAGAAGTCATTATCTTTTCCTCTGTTCCTGCCAGAGGACTGTTTCAGAACATCTCGTGACTGAAAGACCTAGCTATGTCCAAGTTCACACCCCTTTATTCTTATATAAACAGGTTTTTTTACTTCTCCCTCTCCTAGTGTTCTCCTGGCTGATGTATTTATAGAAAGCTGTTATTTTTCAACTTTACTTTTATTTTCTTATGCAGAAGGAGATGTGTACTTATATGGCACCCCTCCAGTGGTATAGGCTATAGATTCCCTGGGTCAGAACTGATATCCCCAAAACTTGGGTGACCAGAACTGTGTGCAATTCCAGGTGAGATCTCTCTGGGTCTTTCTGTAAAGCATTTAGACTTCCCTCTTCTCTCTTTCCTACAGCCTAAGGTTGTGTTTGCAGTGTTCAGAGCTCTACTATAGACATAGTTCTTAGTCATCCTATGATTGAATAAGCACCCCTCTTTTGCTGTTATTTCCAGCTGATGAGTCTCCATCTTCTACTTGAAATTCCTGTTATTTGTACCTGTGGTTGTGACCTTGGACTTTCCAGTATTTTGTGTTTCTTCTCATAGACCTAAATATCACCCACCTTGACAAGCATGGTGTTTTGACTCTCACCTTGATGGACAGTGCATCCCAGCATCTCATTACCACTCCTCTAATTTTTGACCAGGGTTATAACTGAACATAATTTGCCTCAGGGACTGATCTTTGAACGGCTCCATTAATTATCTCTGCTCAGCCCAGTAGTCCCATTTATGGCAACTCCTCGCCATCTTCCCCCAGACAGCTCCTCCCTGTTTAACACTTCCTCAGCAATTCCCCATCTTTCCCAGCCTCCAGAGCAATGTTGTGGTTGGCACCATGACTGAAGTCACTTGGTCCTCAATAGGTGGGAGTTACATATTACCCTTATCTAAAAATATCAACTCTTTTGGTGTCCAAAGGCAGCGGTCTGCACTGGCATGGATCTATCTGACTTTGGTGCTTTGTTGTGCTTGACACTTCTCTTTTTTTAATGTATTATTCCTTTCAGTATTTGATCGAAGTGCCACATGCCACTGAAATCAGGCAGTTGATGCTAGCATTTTAACATTAGAAAGAGAGTTGATAATTTAAAACCTTGGCCTTAACCTTCTGTTTAAAGTGCCAATTCTCATAGAATTTCGGCTTGGGGGCTGTCCTCTCCCGTGACATGCCTGCTTTGCTAAGTTTTTTGCTCTTGTCTCAGTTATGCTCATTTCCATTTCTACGTCCTTAATCCCATAGGCATCAATGCCTTCAAGTGTATGTTTTAAGTCCTCCGTGTGGTAACCTACCTCCATCCTGGAGCACACTCCCACCAGAGAGACCCCTCCTGAATTCTCCTTTCTTCATCCTTTTTTGTGCATTTGACTGAGGAACTGCACTCCAAAATAGGTTCCATTTTCCTTTTGCTTTCTCAGTTTGGGTCTTTTCTCACCTGAATGCCACACACCTTGACCTGCAAGATGAGGCTTATTTTAAACTGAATGAGTTTGGGCTCACTTTCTCCAAAAGGACCTAAGCTGACCAAAGATCCCAGCAGCTCTCCCATCACGTCCTTATCCCTTATCAGTGCTACATCCCAAGTAAAATCAGCTTCTGGGACCCAACTCACCCTTTCCAGAAGGACAACACGTGGCTTCTGCTTAATTTAAGTTCCACTTAAATATTTTATCTTCCAATTTAGTGCTTGAATGGTACTAAAGTGGTGCATAGACCTTGCTGCTTAATGTCTAGCTTAGATTTAGCACCACATACAAACAGCAAATCTACCATTACTAGCAGAGGGACTGAAGAAGATGGGTGCTTCACTTTAAATGCATAACAAAAGAAGTAATGACAGGTTTTTATTTTCTTGCCTGATAATCAGACATGTTGAACTGAATACTGTAGTTCTACAGGTGGGAATATTATTACCATTATTTTTCTATGGCAGTGAAAATGTTTCCAGTCAGGATTTAGACTGTAAAAGATCCAAATAACACATTTCAGGTTGTGTGGCAAAAAAGAAGTTCCTACACTGAGGATGAAACTATTTCACCAGAGATGGAAGCTTCTTTTTACCTCAACTCTGTAGTTCAGTAGCCAAGCAAATTAACTCACATGTGCTGTCAAGAAAAGTTAGATCTTGAACACGTGTCAAAACATGTATGTTGAGTGAGTTTTTTAGTTTGGTTTGGGTTTCAGTGTTTTGGTTTTGTTTGTTTCTTTGGGTTTTTTGCTTTTGTGTGGTTCGGGTTTTTTTTTAATTACTTGTCAGTGTTATTCTGAAACTTTATTTAAAGTCCTGGCAGGGTTGAGGAAGAGCAGGGAACAAGAAGCTGACACAAACAGGGAAGTTACCTGAGCATTTAAATGAGATTTAACACAAATTTTGCTGGAGTTTCTTGTTGGTTCATACTGTTTTCCAAACTACTTTGTGCATCACCAGTTACAGTAGAAAATACAATTAAACAAAAATGCCTATCCAGAGGGGCACAGATCTGAGCATTACATCTACGGGAAGGCAGAGCTGGACATTAAAGGCAATGTAGAGGGGGTTTTTGAATGTTTGGTAGTGATTTGGCTTTCAGGAAGATAATGCTTTTCAGGTTTAAACAGCGTGGGCATTTGCAGCACAAATACCACCTAGGGTGTAAGTCATTGAACTGTTTTGCCTCTTTCCAGAATTATCTTTAATGTAAGTTATCAGAGGAAAATACAGCGTGCAGGGAGGCCACAGCCCAGGAGAGGTGAGGCTCTGCAGCTCCATGCCCCGGGTCCAACCAAGAAAATGTATTCTCAGTGGGCACACGTGTAGAGACCGAACATATACACCCCGTATATGCAGGTTAGGGTTAGGGTTAGGGTTAGGGTTAGGGTTAGGGTTAGGTTATGTGGTGTATATACATATATGCACGGCCAAAAAATTACCCTAACCCTTAAAGATTACAAAAGTCTGTGCTTTTGCAATCACAAGTAGTCACCAGGGTCCAGAGGGCAGTGATCTTCCTCTGGGTTTAAATAAACGACTTCTGGAAAAGTCCTTCTTGAGAGATGAGAGTGACTCGGGAGGCTGGGGGGACAACCGGGAGCGGGGCGGGGGGACGGACACCCCTGAGTCGGGGAAAGCTCGGAGCGGGTCCCC
>NW_009647838.1:1211631-1211917 GCF_000708025.1 Charadrius vociferus
GTGGTTGAGTCCCCATCCCTGGAGGTATTTAAAAGAGGGGTAGATGTGGCGCTGAGGGACTCGGTGCGGTGGTGGGCTTGGCAGTGTCAGGGTAACCAGACGATCGTAAAGGGTCTTTTCGTAGGGGTCTTTCCCCACTTAGAGGGGTCTGTGGTTCTGTTGACTCTCTCAGGATGCCACTGCTCTGAGCCGGCGAACACCGGTGCGCGGGCAGGGGCGGGAGCGGGCAGGGACGAGAGCGGGCAGCCCCCCGCGGCGGGCGAAACCGGTGACAGCTCCGCTGATC
>NW_009647838.1:1212063-1239794 GCF_000708025.1 Charadrius vociferus
GGGTGGCGGTCCGGCTGGTGACGGTCCTGCCAGGATGGGCAAATGCTGCTCCAAGGGGTTTTCCTGCGTTCGGTGCGAGGACGAGACGGTACTTTTGCCTCTTTTTCTCCTGGAGGGAAGGGGCAGGAAGGGTGGCCCTTACCGTGATGGAGCCTGTGCTGCTGCTTCTGGCGGTGTGTGCGCATCCCGGGGCGGCGGAGAGGGGAGCGATGCCGGACTTATTTACAGTGCGCTGAACTCCGGTTCACCAGGGACAAGTCTAGCTGTCGCTTGCACAGGCACTGCAGTGCCTTACATAATTTTATCCTGCAGTCTCAATGTAAGGGTTGAGTTTTCGTGAAGCAAGGAGGGACCAGTAGTAACAGCTGGCTTGATTTATTGCTGTGCTTTTCATACATTTTTAATAACCCCGTGGAGTACAAGTTGTAAAGGAAGCTTGCACAGAGTTTGGAAGTTTGAAGAGACATTATTCAACTTCTGGCTGTCCTAAGGTTGTACCTCTCTACAAGTCTTATGAGGAATGACCAAGGGAACTGGGGTTGTTCAGCCTGGAGAAGAGGAGGCTGAGGGGAGACCTTATCATTCTCTGCAACTACCTGAAAGGAGGTTGTAGAGAGGTGGGGGCTGACCTCTTCTCCCTGGTGACAAGTGATAGGACAAGAGGAACTGGGTTCAAGTTATGCCAGGTGACATTTAGGTTGGATATTAGGAAAAAATTTCCCACTGAAAGGGTTATCAATCATTGGAATAGGCTGCCCGGGGAGGTGGTGGATTCGCCATCCCTGGAGGTGTTTAAAAAAAGGGTAGACGTGGTATTTGGGGACATGGTTTAGAAGTGGTTTTGTCAGATTAGGTTAATGGTTGGATTTGATGATCTTAAAGGTCCCTTCCAACCTTAGCAATTCTATGATTTTATAATGATCCTCCTTTTTGACGGAGGAGTCATCCTCTGCTCTAGGATAAGTGAGACAAGGCAAAACTACATGTTTTCTTATGTCAGGGTGCATCTAAACCAAGCAAACTCCCGGGCACCAAAATGGGTCGGGTGCAGAGGTAAGTATGTAGCTACAGGTAGCAGGAGATCAGCGTGTGCGAGAGAGGTTGTGGGACATTTCTGACACATAGCTTTTCACGTTATTCTTCTGGATATTTGCCTGGATTTTAAGTATGTACAGAAGAGGGAGAGAATGAACGTATGCATTTAATTTGCTTAATAGAAAATATCTTGGCAGAAACACATGCTTGTGCAGTATATTGTGCTAGAGTTTGGCTTTTAGAAATATTCATCTACTTGGTCTGTTGAAAAGCTGATAGTCTCCCATTTACCTAAATATATTCAAATATAACTTGAGATACACTGCTAAGCAGGTTAAGAAAAAATGTATGGCTAAATATAAAACTTGTTGAAGTACAGTCAGTGGGGGATATCTAGGTGCTTGTAAACTTTAACCTAAAGAGTATTATGAGGGAGGATTACCTGATAGCCAGCGTGATTGAAACAGCAGTGTTAGAACACCTCTTTTTTGAAGGAAGACTGTAGATCATTTTGAACATCAGCTGCAGTGGGATTCGGTTATTGCTTCTACAAGTATCATCTGACATATTTATTGGTACAAGAGTATTCCCAATGTATATGCTTCTCTTTCCAATTATAATATAAGCCCTTGCCCCAGGGAACTCTGAACAAAGCACAACAGTGACTAAGCACCTTTTGCAGTCAGTCTTTTTCCTTTCTTTTTTTTTTTTTTAATATTTTCAAAGCATTTGATACAGAAAAGCTACTCTGACGGAGCATTTTTAATAACAAGTGCCACAGAGCACCTGTGTGCAGTGCATATTTTTGGGAGGTATCGTAGAGAGCTGGGAAGTGTTTGTGGAGATACTGTACCTATATTTGGACCTCAGAATATAAGCAAGCACATATGTTGGCAGGGAGGGGAGATGTTGATTTGGGGAGATAATTCCATGCTCCTGTGTTTAATTCCTAGCTGTAGTTGACTTCCTATGTGGGTCTGGGCAATTTTTTGATGTTCCTTGTCTGATCTGACCCATTTGTGCAGTGGATCTACTATTGCTTACCTATTGTTAATAAGTACCTGGAGGTTTAATTAATTAGCATTTCTAATGAAGTAGTATCTCTCGGGTAGTTTGCGGTTCTCAGAGACGCTCTAAAGCAAACCTCAACTCTGCCTCTCCATCCCACAACTATTCCTGGTCCAAAGTAAAATCTTGACCTGTCTCCTGAGGATGTCTCCTCCAGGATGTCTAGCTGTCAGCTGGAGCTCCATGCAATTAAAGCAGAGCCTTTCCGCTCTCCCAAGCCTTTGTCCCTTCTTAGTCTATCTGTACAACACCGGCATCTTGCCCATCCTCGGGCCTGTATTGTGGTATCTTTTACCAAGCTATTTTTCCAGGTCCTCACACACAGTTACATCTAAGTCTATATCTGCAGATTTTTTCTGAATCACACTGCTAAGTTTTGGCCACTGTTTTTTAAAAGGACGAATTCCTCCTTCCTTCCTACCTCTCAGTCTACCTGCCTGACTACCTGCCAGTTTTTCTGGAGCTGCTCAGATTTTGCACCAGTATAAGTCATACCTCAGTCTGTCCTCAGGGAGTTTTGAGCTGAATGGAGAATACATAAGTGCCATTTTCAGTGTCTGTTTTACTTGCTGAAATGCAGTCTGTCACTGAGCCTTTCACAGCAGAAATATCGGGAGGTCTGTATGACATATAGCTGATGACAGGAAAAAGAGTTGCTACTGTGTCTTCTATTCAACAGAGCAGTGGTTTAAGCACAGCTCAAACATATCCTTCTACCCATTCCATTCTGTTTTTCTTTCTGTCTGAGGAGATGGGACATATTCCAGACAGAAGATTTAACCATTGCGTTGCAGAGTACAGATATGAGGAAGGTTTCCTTCATCTCCATCATGAGCGTAGTTTTATTTTATGAAAATTACTTCAGTATCAGAGTCATTTCTTGGGATACAGCCAATGGAATACCTTTCTCATCAGCTTTCCAAGCAGCAATGAAATCCATCATTCATTAAAATTACCTGAAAAATAAATGCAACATTTTAATTTGTACAAAAGCCACTGTTTTGGTTTCACATTTTGGCCAAAAAAAAATTAATCCCAAATCACATAAAAGCAATTTTTTTCTCACTTGTCATTTAACCGCCACACTGAAATGCCAGATATTTGCACAATCTCCTTACAGTGTCTGTGACCTTTTCACCCACGGGAAACTGCTGTGTCATTAGTATGGTCACTGAGCCTTTTTAAACCTGAGTTGGATTTGGCCCATAGTTGGTCACCCTCAATGGCTGTACTCCAACTGGTGCCTAGCGAAGGGCGCCTACAGAGCTCCTGTGATATGCTGAGCCTGTTAGACACAAAACTCTTGGGAAGGCGACAAAGGTTCCTGCTTACTCTGTCTTCTCTTTCAAACTTTGTTGAGATAAATGTTAATGAAGATTGATTCATTCAGTGGGATATCCCATTAATTTGGCTTCCTATACATCTGTTTTAGCAGTTTTTTCCTTGCATGCTTGTGAATTTTCTAGTTACTTTGATGTTTTGACATCAGACCTATATGAATTGCAGCATTGGACCTGATAGCTTTACAGTCTCATGTCAGATCCAGTTTTGGTCTACTGTAACAATTGGTTCCCTCAGCAGTGGAGTTCCCAGTTCCCCGGCTGCACTGCTGCTGAAGTGCTGGTTATCTGCAGAGCCACATTGATGATACCGAGGAGGGGCTTTTTCGTTTTGCATTAGCATCGCGTTTACACTGGTCTCAAGAACATGTGCTGTCCAAACCTATCACGTTACGCTGACAAAGCAGGTTACAGTAACAGAAAATATCAGGGATTTTGTAAGTTCACTGGGCATCCTGGAGACCATGAGGCTGACACAATGATTAGCCAAAACTACACCTTGCCTCTCTTGCAGAAGAGGAAGATAAGGCCTCGTGCTATTGCTGCCTAAAAGAACCCTCTGAGAAAGAGGCCTTGACACTGAGGGCAGCCCTTGCACATCTGACCTCCCAGGAAACATAAATATCAGGTCCTGAAGAGCAGTCAGAAAGCTCTAACCAAAATAAAATACAATGCAAGATGTATTGGCAGGGCAGGCACGTGACAGTGAAGTTGTGAGTGAGTTGTGCCAACAGCAGCTGCTCGAGGTATCCCCAGAGGCTGCTCTAGAAACCACAGCCCCAGCGTGGTGTGAGGCAGCCAGGAGGTCCGCTGTCCTAGTGGGGTGGTGTCCATGCTGGCGCCTGAGTTATGGGATAGCATTTTTAAGCTGGTACCATGGCGATTCTCCACTTCTCTGGAGAGGGTCTCACCGCCAAGTGTCCTGAAGGGTAGGACAAAGCTTATCTAACATAAAACATAACATAAAAAAAAGAAGTCTGTAATATTTCTTATGCGGCATCAAAATTTTAACAACTTTTTTCCTGTAAGGTGTAATTTTTCTTACTTGCTTTTCACTTTCTTCATGTAAGTGGAATAGTAACAATTCCACCAAGTTCTGCTGGTCTGTAGGTGCTGGCAGTGGTTTATACGGAGCTCCCTTGCTTTAAATGGCTTTTGTTTCAAGTAGTGGGAGCTGGTAATTTGAGTGAGTGCTTCCAATTTGCAAGTCCCGTATCCAGTATATCCCTGTGTGCGTACCTTCAAGGGCACCAGTCCTGGCAATCTCTCAAGAACACTTCTTAAAATGACTCTGGTGAGTTAAACAGGCGGTAGGGGTGGATGCAGTGATGTTCTCCAAAAGGGAAGCCTTATCTCTGTAAGACTGCTGGTTTGGGAATCTGTGTGAACCCCTATGTTTTTTTAAAATACCAGGCTATATTTATCTGGACCTTTTTCTTTTTTCATAGCTTTTATATTTATTAAAAAAAAAAAAAACACAACACAAAAAAAACCGAAACCAAAACCTGATTATTATTCTGAGCCTAATGCAGTCAGTCAGGACTGTAGACTGCAGTCCTGGCACACGATGCCCTGTGCATTACTCAGCAGTGTATGGAGCTGGCTGCTCGGAGGAGCCTAGCCTTGCATGCCTGGCTTCTTCCCATAACTGAGTAAGAAAGATGCCCACATCACCTGGTTCTCCTCAGGCCCCCCAGACTCTCAAATCAACTCAGTTAATGGCTCCATTTACAGCAAAACTTGCCGGAAGGTGCCTCCCTTGGATCTGGTAGAAAGCGTCCCAGAAGGGCAGTGTGTAAAGGATTAGTTGAAAGTCCAGATTCCAATTTCCTGGTGTTACCAAAAATAAAGCTGTTGTGTTACAGCTCTTAACAGGGTTAAAAATTAGATGCAGGAAAAATAAACAGAAACATTAGGCTCTGAAATATTTTTTTTTTTCCATTTTCATTTTGGTAAGACAGAACTAATTTGCTTTCCTACCTGCTATGTGTCCTGCTGCTGAACTAATCCTATCTGTGCCCTAGAATGTTATTAGCCTTGGTTGCTTATTACTGAAAGATTTACTTTCTAGGACTCCTTCGAATTCCATTTGCTGCTACACCACCTTTTCTCTTGAATATGCTTTTTCTATAGTGTCCTTTAAAGATTCTTGATCTTTTCTAACCTAGGACTTATTTATAGTAGCCTGATCTGGTTTTCCTAATCATTGGTGATCTTGCCAGCAGGATATGTTCCTTTGTCTTCTTCCTAATGTGATTCAGGTTACATTCCAATTTAAAGTGCCCTTATGCTTGAACCCTTATGCCAAGATTTATTGTACTAAACCAAACTCCAATAGAATTTCCCGAGGCTTTTTTTTTATCAGTTTGTACAGCACTCATGAGATACCTGCTGCCAAAGGCCTTGCATTTTAGTAATAACACCTTAGCATTGTTAACCTAAATATGTTTTAATTTCCCTTTGGCCAGCTCATCTGTTTTAATTCCTTAAGTATTCAGGTTTCTTTTGAGACAGGTCAAGGAAAGGAGGTCTTGTCCTTTACAGACAATAAAATACCAGAAATAAATGTGGGAATAGGCATGAACGTCAGGCCGTTAGTGGTGTCTCTGTGGGTATGCCCACCATGCCTAGAACGGTGTAAATACATTAATCTGCTCTGCAAATTTGACTGTGTGAGCATATTACTATGTTTGGAGGTGCTTAAATGCAGGCATAAATAGACAAAAGTGTTTTAACAGAATTAATAAAATCATCTTGTACATGCAGTCCAGCCATAAATGCTACACAGATTAAACACAAAAGGATAGAAAAATACAAATGTCTTTTTAGATACACAGGAGTAAATAGAGTATTCTGTGTTGTCCTGTGCATGTGAGTGTGTGTACACGCATTCACAGAGATACAAGGTATTTGTAGCCAATGAGTTGTGGCTCCTAAGCTTGATTGAAAAACTGAATGAGTTCATTATAATCCATTCCCCCCCCGCCCCAAAAACAAAAGGTCTGAGGAATCAGTCTAATCTGCTTTACTAAATGAACATGTGAAAGTGCTTATGTGGGGTAAACCTGGGGACTATACATATTTCTCTCTCTTTTTCCTTAAACAGAATGAAAATGCCCTTGTGAAAATAAAGGAGTTAGGAGTCGAGCTTGCAAAGATCAGGGATGAAGTTGGTAAGTAGTACAAGCAAAGTGGTAACAACAGTGATTTTCTCACCTTACACAAAAGCAGTTATTCCCTGTGACCTGGTCCTGGGGAACCTGTGTACACGTGAAGTGTCTTCTGAAGCCCAGTGGCAAGGGTTTTTGTGGCTTTGAAGGGAACTGTGATTTTATCTCTTTATTGTGGAGGTGGGTCCATCACCACACACACTGGAGCTAATTGTGCATCATCTTTACTAGATAGATGGTTCTTCATAAATCCATAGCTTCTGTTCTCAAGCTATGGTCTGTCATTGCCAAGGAGAAAGCACAGCGTGATGAGAAGTGGGAAGTCGGGTCTGTTGTGGTGCATGGTGACTGCATTGCTTACGTACCTTTGCATGTTTTGCAGTTCAGCTACAAACTGAAGGACACCAGGCTGAGAACTTGCTTATTAATGACAGGTGTCTTCCTGGTTGAAAGATGGAAAAAGCAAATTTTTTTGTCTGTTCATCATTTCACAGAGAGCTTTATTGTCCCCATGGCCAAAACATACTGCAGCAATAGGAAAACAGCATTTCCACTTATTCCTTGATGCCTGCCATCATCCGTCTTCTGCATCTCCACAGCTCTCACAGAGGAGTTGTTGCCACTGGTGCATTCTTTAGGCAGGGCACATCTGAAGCTTTCCATTGAATACCCACTTCTCATCTGAAAGCCCTACCTTTCTAGTGGGTTAGGTTTGCTCATTTTCATGAGTGCTTTTGCAAGTGGTGGTGACATGGGAAGTAAAGAGAGGTACAGTGCTGGAGATAAAGAGCTCTGCTTCCATTTATACCATGTTTGTACAGCTGAAGTGACTACGAATCACTGGTGGTTTTGCCGGAGAACTTTGTAAGAGATCACTGCACTGCCTGCCCTTGCCCCTGCTCTTGTGCGTGCAGCAATAGATACCTCCTCTGCACAAAACTGAGTCCTGATGGATTAAATGGCGACAGTTTTGGTAAGAACCCCAAATCCTCTGGAAAAGCAGTCTGAGATCTCAGCTGAGCTGTCCTGCTTCAGAAGGGAGATCAGCCATGGATGTGTACGTGCTTTCTTTCTCAGAGAGGGGAAAGATGCTGTGAGATAGTCCTTTCCTCAGTGGTCCTGTGGGCATGTTTACTGGAGAGCAGCCATCACAGGCCACCTCTTACTGAGCAAGCCACCACTCTGGGACACACCGAGATGCTGAGCAGAGGCTGTTTAGTTGCTGGTGATCTGTCCTGCTTGTTGGAGGTAATCCTCTCTGTACAACCCTGAGACGTAACATGCCCAGGTAGAAGGACTCCCAGTAGGGATGGACAAAAGATGAACGTGTGCAGGCATTACACTCCGGCAGGATGTGAAAAAATTCATCAGTAGCACAAATGTATGTATCCATACATATGGAAGGTGAATGTGCATGTTTTTTAATGTAAGTCAAAAATTGCTGGACAGTCTGTTTTCCTTTGGAAGGAAATTATACAATTAAATTTTGTGAAACAACCAGTGGTTTAAATCTGTAGATAAGGTGAAATGGCAAATGCCAGGGGCATGAGAGTGGTTCTGCTGTCTCTAAAGCAGTGCAAGCTGGGGCTCTCGGTGCTGCTGGAGACGTGAAGCCCACCTGTGCTATAGGAGGGTTATTTTGGTCTCACCATCAGATGAATCTGTATGTTGTACAATATTGTATGTATTCTGCCAAGCTTTATGCGAATAAAGAATGGAACAGTCATTTATTTGACAACAGCGATCATAGGTGATTCTATGAAGAAATATAGGGAAAATATCTCAGTCACTTTGATAGGCAGTGTCTCAGTAATTCAAAAATAACCAGTCCAGTTAAATAGCAAGGGTGTTGGTCAGAAATTCCTGATTTCTCATGTGTAAATTCACCATGTCACACTCACTGATGCAAATGCCTGGATGAATCAGTAAACCAAAGCTGGACTAGCCAGGGTTGATACAGGCAGTGTGTTCAACATTTAGTGGTTTAGGCAATAGCTCTAATTCAGAATTATGATTTAGGGGCTGAATGTGCTTGGTTTTGAAAGCCCACAGTCTTTGTTAGCTTCAACAAAAACTGCAGGATTCTGCTATATGAAGCAATGAAATGGCAAGATATAATCCACTGTTCAAAAAAAAAAATCAGAATATATTTTTAAGGAAATCTCTTTTGGTAAAAAAAACCACCGCTGAAGCAATAGCAGTGATGGAGGATGTGTAAAACAGCCTAGGGAGACTTGCATCCTTCTGGAAGCCAGGCAAAATAGTCAGGTTCAGCTAAAACTGTCCACCTTTGCCCCAGCACTCCTCTGAAGTATCGTGCCTCGTCTGAAAGCAACTTGCAGTGAAATAGGAAAGTGCTTCTCCTTTCCCAGCCCTGAGGAGGAATGTGGCCTCTATAAACGCTGAGGGACTTGATATTTTACGCAATAAGATTTGCTCATGTATTTTTCTAGAAATACTAAGGCTAGAAAAACACGACAAGCAATCGCTCTACACTCAAGACACCCATCTTTATAAATTATAAATGTAAGCACTTTTCAACGGCAACACTGAGACTCCTGGAACAAAGAGGGTTTGAACACCAGCTGTTTCCCTTCAAACTAATGGGAATTGAATGTCAGAATTACCTGCTCCTTTGCTGTCAGACAAATGACACGTGAAGTGAGTTGAGAGGAGGTATAGAGATGCATAAAAACCTAGGTGAATGGAATACGATCAGATGTCAAGTTTAAAATTTGTATTATCTGTGTTTGTGAGAATTTGAAAGCCAAACCCTGTGTGCCTCCTCCTCCTGGAAATGCCTCTCAGCCAGAGGACCCTTAACCTGAGTGAAGTGGCTGTGATTTGTCTGCAGTGAAGGGTCAGGAGGAAGCACAGAGTTTGCATGGCGAAGAGCCCATTTCTCACGTCAGAAGCAGGCGGTCCCTGCGTGAGGCCACATGACGCCACCCCCCTGGTTCCCGCGGGAGTTACCCCCCTGAATACAGAGGTCCAGGGCTGGGGAGGCTCTGCTGCGACCCAGGCTGGGTTTGTGCGGAAGGATCAATCCATTAGTGACATCTCCCTTTCCCTCACCTTCCCAGCCCAGCCCCAAGTGGGTGTTGCTCATTTGTTGCACACCGTAAAAGCCACTGGGTGCTCGGGGAATGGGGAAGCGATGGCAGCTGCTCTCATTTAACTCAGCAGGCTGTCATCCTGGGAAATGGCGTGTTATGTCAGAGGCATTTCCAGCCTGTAAGCGGCAATTGAAATACCTACAGAGAAGGAAAAAGAAAACCAGGGTGTAGCTCTTCTCAACAGCAGCTGATAGCAGTTGTGCTCTGTTTGTCTTGTTCCATGTCAGTGATACACTTAAATAACTTTTCTTACTGATTTTTTTTTTTTTTTTCTACAAGAGGAGCTCACTTTTACAGTATCCATATCTGGATGCCCAAAAGCAAAATTCAGGCATCTGTTGTCGGGGTCCTGCTGGAGGCGATTCAGCTTGGTTCACCAGAACCACCTGCTGAAGTCACATCTGGTTAAATGCTGGCTCCAGCAAGGTGGGCTCTCCCACACTGGTTCCTGCTTCCCAGCCGGGTAAGGGAGACACAGACCTTGCATTGGGCTGCACAGGTGTCACCTTCTGCTACTCCTGTCCCAGCAGAGCCAGGCCCAAAGGTCCATCTCCTGTCTAAGAAGAGAGTTTGACAGATATTGAGCAAATATATGGTTATAGGATAGATATATATTTGAAACATGAAGAAGTTGTCTGCCCAGTGAGGCAGCTGCTTCCAGTTCACCAGTTTACAATGCCATACGGGTCTGTGCATAGCACATGCATTTTGAAAGGCAAAGGAAGAGTGGCTGATACAAGTGTTATATTCAAAAGGTGATAATTTTGGGGTCTAAATCAGAACGACGGTCTAGCAGTGCCATTGAAGACACATCTCTTCTTCCCTAATGTCGTTCTGAATGTTATGGTCAATGATGATTTTAATAACTTCATACCTGTTAGATCTTTGCAAGTGAGCCAACTTGCTCTCTTTATGTAGTTTCGCTGACCTTGTCCAACTTACATCGTCTTCAATATCTGGATTGATTGCAACCATTCTTTAGCAAAGCAAAAGGCCAAGGATACGGTGTTTGTGACACTGCTGTATGGGACCCGGGGCACAATATAGGTGAGGAACCAAATGGGGAAATAGGCTGAATATCCTTGATTTCATGGAACTGTTGGAGTTGCACCTCCTGAAGCTAGATGTAGACATGGCTGTGAATTCGGCCACTGGGTTAGTTCACAAGAGTAAAAATTTCACATCTTCTGATTGCCTTCAGTACCAGCCTTTCATTTGCACTCATTCCGTGAAGCACACAAGATACTGGTTTGAATATAAAAATACTTTAGGCAAGTGTGCATTCATGGATTCAAGAGGTCCTTGATGGAGCTGGTGTGAAAGACAGGTTTATGGGGTGAGCATATTCTAACAGCTGGAAAATGGGATGTATGAGATCCGTCTCCTTCTCCTGGTCAAGTGGTCAATCACACCTCCTGCATAACGTGCACAGGATGCGCCTTCAGAGCCCAGGCACCTTCTGCCTTCCTGGCACATCACTGGAAGTGAGGACTTAGCCAAGACTGTGGCTTGAGAGAAGGAGATAAGGAAAATCTTCTATCCCAGTTGAAAAGCTTTGTGTCAAGTGATTGTTTCACATGCTGTTCCTTATATACAAGGCAAAGTAAAAGCCCCAAAGCCTCAATTTGTGGATCCAAGACTGTGCTGGCCAGGAAGGGACATCCAGTCACCCTAAAGGTCCATGGAGTTCCCTGCTTTATTACTATTACTATTACTATTACTATTACTATTACTATTACTAGTAAGATCCCAGTTTTTCATGGGCTTTTGCATACTCTGCCAGTGCCTCTATTTAAACAAAAGTGTGTGTGTATGTGTGTGTGAGCGAGCGGGACAGAGAGAAGCAACAGTGAGAGCTTGTTGATGGCTGAGGTTCATGGTAGCCCCAGAGTCAGCGAGAACCACTGCGCTCAGCAGTGTACAAACAGATGCAATGCCACTGTTTGCTCACGAGTTGTTCAGAGCCTGACTGTACAATCTTGTCTCCACAGCCCTCAACACAGAGAGACGGAAGAAACTACAGAGCGAGAAGGAGGAGCTGGAGAGGCGCTTTGAGGAGGAGGGGAAGCAGCTTCGAAGGCGGCAGCAAGAGGAGCTGCAGGCGCTGGAGCAGCGGCTGCAGGAGGAGTACAACACCAAGAAGGAGAGCCTGCAGGAGCAGCACAGCCTGCAGCTGGAGCAAGTCAAATTGCAGCATCAGGATCAGGTCAGTCTCTGTTCCCTTTGAAGAGCAGACCGTGACAATCCTGAGTGGGTTAAGGTAGTGAAACATGTTGAACAGTCCAACATGAAGACACTGGTAACAAACTGATGACTGGAAAAATATATTCCTGGCTATCTTTACTGCTTTTCCTCCCTATTATTCCTATTGGTATTTCTACGTAGTAGCGTATTACATTGCCATGTCTTGTCTTCACATGCTTCCAGATGTTTTACAACTCAAATATTAAGACTAGCTCTGGTCCCCACGCATACTTGCTCCCCAGCCCACCTGTTGTAGTAAATTTACGTTCAACCCTTGGTTTCATATAAATTGAACAAGAATCTGCTCAACACAGGTAGGGCCAGAAGAGTCCTGCCCATCATTATTTGCAATGCTAGTTAAAGGGTGGTACAGCAAAGTGATAGGGCCCATGCGACACGTAGCCTAAACATTGAGCATGTGATACATTAAGCAGGTGATTTTGCAGCCCAGAAGGCCAACCGTATCCTGGGCTGCATCAAAAGAACTGTGGCCAGCAGGTCAAAGGAGGTGATTCTGCCCCTCTACTCCTCTCTCGTGAGACCCCACCTGGAGTACTGCATCCAGCTCTGGAGTCCTTGACATAAGAAAGACATGGACCTGCTGGAGTGTGGCCAGAGGAGAGCCATGAGGATGATCCTATGAGGAGAGGCTGAGAGAGTTGGGGCTGTTCAGCCTGGAGAAGAGAAGGCTCCAGGGAGATCTTATTGTGGCCTTCCAGTACCTAAAGGGGGCCTACAGGAGAGCTGGGGAAGGACTTTTTACTAGGGCATGTAGTGACAGCACGAGGGGGAATGGATATAAACTGGAAGAGGGCAGGTTTAGATTAAACATTAGGAAGAAATTTTTCACTGTGAGGGTGGAGAGACACTGGAACAGGTTGCCCAGAGAAGTTGTTGAGGCCCCATCCCTGGAGGCGTTCAAGGCCAGGCTAGACGTGGCCCTGGGCAACCTGGTCTAAGTGGGAGGTGTCCCTGCCCATGGCAGGGGGATTGGGACTCAATGATCTTCAAGGTCCTTTCCAACCTAAACCATTCTACGATTCTATGATACACTCTGGGTTCCCTGATTTCTGCTCCACTGTTCAGTCTAATCTCTTAGATTGTACATCCCAAGTGTTTCTCCCTGCTTTGCTTTCTATGTGTAGGTAGGAATACTCTCACATGCAGCCACTCTAGTCTTATTTTTAATGGCTGGAGTGAACAAACACTCACCTATGGGCACCTCTCACATGGTGGCAGAACATCCTGTTCTGGATGATGGTAATAATGCCCTTACCTTGCCTTTTCTCATTTTGTATTCAGCGAGCAACAGATACAGTTCTGATTTTTCCAGCACTAACCCATTGCCCAGCACCACAGTTCGTGAGGGCTTTTCTCATGTGGTTATCTGCCGCACTCGGGTGCTCTCTACAATCTGTGCCATCGGGCTTCGACATGCCTCAGCCCCTGCTGCCACAGATGTCTGATGCAGCGCAAGGACCAGTTATCTGTAAACATGAGCCCAGCCAACAGACCCCCTCTTTGCCAGCATCGTTCTTTCCAACCTGGGGATTTCGGCAATGCCCAGGGCAGCTGGAAGTGGCGGAGGTGAATTTTTCACTCTCTGAGGCAGTGTAAATTGGCAGCAACAGTGCAGTGCAAATGTGGTCTGTGAGACGGATGGATGTAACCAAAGATCGAGGAGAAGGTTTTATGTCTGCACGCTCTGTATCCCAGGGTATCTCCAGCATGCATTTTCGGGATGCTTCCTGAAGCAGGAGCCTGTGGCCGAGGCTCTGGAGCTGCTGTTCCCCCCTGCTCGTGCCTGGGATGTGAGCTGACAGCAGGCACTGCGGTGGGGTGCGGAGCACAGACATGCCCCGTGCAGTTCCCAAGGATGATGACAGCGCTAGCTGTGGGCTCAGAAGCAAACCAGCCCCATCAGTAGAGCCTGAGCTTGAGCTAATTTAGATCATTTAAGAGGTAAAGGCTGGTGCAGCACTGTGTGGCCGTAGCTTACCTCCCGGAGCCAGGGAAAGGGGCTAACCTGCACTGAGCACAAACACAGCATAGCAGAGATGGCAGCCCGCTGTCCTTAAGGTTAACTGTTTGTAAAAAGGGAAATGACACCATTTACTGCCTGTACTTGATGTACTGTAAAACACTCCTGGGATGGGAAGGCAAATACAAACCAAGTTGGTGACAGTTTTATGTCGCTCATGTCACAGCTGCCTGGTGTTAGATTTATTGTGTAACACCAGTGGTGTGCCGGGGCTGGGCACAGCGTGGTCCTTGCTGGCATGTGGGTCAGACAGCCGTGTCAGACACATGGCGGCCCAGCTTGTGCCCCAGAGTGCTTGCTGCCCTGGGGACAATTTGGTTGATTTTTCAGTGGGTGAGAGGGTGTTGAAGAACTCTTGCTGGATTTTACCTATTTTAATTGCTGTGGCTGCTAGTTGTTACTGATTTGCAGGCTTGTAACATGCAATACAAAGGCTTTATCTGACTGGGTTGGTTTGTCCCGAACAAACTACCTTTTTCTGTTAGTGCATTGATTTTCAAAGGTGCTGCCAAATAGGTTTTTGTGTTCTAAACCAGATTTTTCAAAATCTTCCCCTGTAAATGCTCACAGATAAGCCATGTCTTTTGGTTCTGATTTCAGTTTATGCGAGATGGTTTTCTTGCAATGCCCCTCAAATTTTCTGCTTTGCATTCTGATATGAAGGAGGGGTAGTGTTCCCAAAAGCCTTGGCTTTTTTTTTTCCTTTCACTGTGTCAGTGTGTCAGTTTGCCTAGTGGAAGATATTAGCTCTAGCTGCAAGCCTTGCCTCTTCTGGATCGCCAGGCTTTAGCATTTGTGAAGCAATTTGTTCTGCAAGTTAATTTTTTGCTGAGATAGCTTATCTCTGTTACTCTTTGAAGTGTTTCTGCAAGCTTCCAGGACCACAAGAACAGATGGTGGCTTTTTTTTCCCCTCAAATTGATCAGTGCAAGAAAGGGTAGGACTTGACTAGAAGTATACTTATTTTTCTCATGTTCTCATCTACTGTGATTCTATTCATCACCACCCAGAAACAATGGAAACACATCTTTCCCTCTGTCGGGCAAATAGTTCTCTCTCCTCCAGCCATTTGGTTTGCTCCAGAGCTCTTTGTTCCCTGAATTACTGAAGATAACACATTTTTCTCCACTGCTTTGAAAGTGCTGCTGTGACCCTAGTATCTCAGAGTTCAAGCCCATCTTTTCAATCTGTGATTCCTTTAGCATCTCATGATGAGTTTTAGCAGGTTTTCCCTTTGAATTCCTACTCCGCCATGCACCCAATCCCGCGCCAAGTGCTCTTGGATTAGAGGAGGCTGTCAGGCCAGGTTGGCAAGCTGCTCACCAGCAATGTTTCTTGGCCAAGGAGAAGGAGAACTTTTTTAGTCTAGTAACCAAGGTGCATAAGGAATAAGGATCCCTAAGAGCTGCTAACCCAAAGGGTTTCTCATCCTCTGGTTCTTCCTTCCCCTGCTCGGAAGAAGAGGAGAAGTGCCCGGCTCAGAGCATGCCAGAACAAGCAAACCTGCTCGAGGGATTGGTCTCGTTCAGCTCTGACACTGCTGTGCTGGCACTGGTCCCAACCAGCGTTAGACCAGAGGCACCTAACCCATGAGCTAAAGAGCTCTTACACTGGGTCTGAGAAAAGCCTTGACCTTGAGCTGTCCGTCTGTGCCGGGTAATTTTGAGCTTGTGTTCATGAAGGCAATAACAGTAGCAAAATCCTCTTCACTGTGGATCTGCAGGTATTTCTGTATCCACCCATCTAATTTGCAAGTTAGTCATCCCACTTCATGGTTTCTAGTCACAACTCAGTCTTCCGCACTGTATTGCTGCAGTCACCTTTTACTTTTGCACAAAATAGCTGTTGTTTCTTTGGGTACACAGCTGTCACATTTTGGAGGCTCATCTGTCTCTGAGGAGGTGAGGCAGCTCTTTCAGCGTAGCAGAGCATGAGAGCCAAAATCCTCACAAACCAGTCATGTATGCCAATGCATCCCAAGATTTCTCGTATCTCCTTGCATAGTAAAGACTGTGATCCTGGCTTGCCACTGTTTCTCACGTAAGCTGCTGAGATCGAGCTGTTTTGTCCACCAACTTACTGAACTTCTACCACTAGAGCTTCTTCCTGATTTTACTTTATTAAACCTTAAAAATCCGACCTGAGCTTCATTTTTAGCCAGAAATAACCATGACAGTCATTGAGTTGATCAAGCCTTTAGAGTAAGTTAGTGGCAAAGCTGGAATCAATATCCAAGAGATCCAATTCCCAGTGCGAAGTAGACTATCTGCTATGAAAAACTGCAGACAGGAGTTCACACAGGAAGATTAAAGAGTCATGTGGGATGTGGATATGACACATACAGAAAATGGAAAAATCCCTGGAGACCATTTGGAACATATTTAATTGGCTTTATAGATAAATAACCTGCCAAGGATGGTGGCGGCAAAAGGAGACCCCTTCACCTTCTGAAGGCATTGGAGTTGAGTGTAATCATTCCTATGGGGTGCTGCTCAGCTGAGAAGCAATTAGAGTACGAATAAAGACTTAAGCAAGGGCGAGATAAAGAACATGGCAATGCTCATGAGGTTTCAGCACACAGACATCATATACAAGGACACTGTGCTCTGGGAAAAGTCAAGTGTAGTCCCTATCCCATTAGTAGCCCACTGAGTCACCTAGCCCCCCTTTCCCTGCTCTTTCATGCAGTATATCAGCAGGCTGAGTCCCCGTTGTTTTGCAAACAGTTCTTCACCACTGAGTTGTCTCCCACATTATTGTGAAAATGAGTTTGGATAACTTTAAGTTCCATGTTAAATGCCTGTCTCTTATTCTAAGATTGCGCTTTCTCCAATACAGTTGGAAATTTTGCTTCTGTTGGATAATCTAACATATATGTTTGACAGTTAGATGCAGTGAAACGTTTATTCCAGTCAAGACATGCTCAGCCATTTCTACTACTATATAACATAACAGTGAGCAAAAAAGCTGTTTGAAGTCAAGTCACTTTGCAATGAACAGCTGTTTCACTGTAAAAGTGAAATAGTTTGATCCTCTGAATTGCCAGATATCACAAAGAATGTGTTAAATGTAGGGAATAAGATCACTGTGATTACAAAACACAGAAAAGCAAGTCAATGCATTGCATTCAGAAACTGCTCTGGACCATTGACTTAACCTCGATCACAACTTTTCACTGCATTTTCTTTAATGATGCGTATCAAACCGCCATCATTAGGGATCTCGCTTTGCCTTTAGCCAAGTCCAGCAACAAGCGATGTACTGAAGGAGTCCCAAACCCATCGGGTGCACAGGAATGCAGGCTGCCCCACAGCCCTCTCCCAGCTGCATCCCCTGCTCCCGTGACGGCTATGTGCCGTGCGGTGCAGTTTGTTGAGCGGTCTGCAGTAGCAGGACCTCTTTCTGGCCTCAGTGTGACAGCAGGAAAAGGTTTTGTGGCTTCACTGTCATCTTGGTTACTTCCACACCAACCTGCAAACTCTTGTGTCTGCAGTCACAGAATCACAGAGTGATCAGGGTTGGAAGGGACCTCTGGAGATCATCTAGTCCACCCCCCTGCCAGAGCAGGGTCACCTACAGCAGGTTGCACAGGACGGTGTCCAGGCGGGTTTTGAATGTCTCCGGAGTGGGAGACTCCACCACCTCTCTGGGCAGCCTGTTCCAGTGCTCTGCCACCCTCAAAGGAAAGAAGTTCCTCCTCATGTTAAGATGGAAATGAAATGAAAAAGGTGCTGTCATATCTTTCATCGTCTTATTGGATGGGGACTCAAAATACACAATTCAAGAGGCTATAGGAATTTGGGTATTAAGGACTGTGTAGGATACTCTTTTTCAAGTAGAAGTGTGGTAGATTGCAATTCATTTTACATATCCGCTGATAATAATGTCAATGTTTCTCTAGAAATAAATATTTTACAACTGTGAATAATTCATAGGCACTTTCCATGGAAGTTAATTCACGATCTTACAATAAAAATCATTGCAGCAAAGTGTTGTGAAGACAAAAGCCAGGATGGCTCAGAACTGTGCGTGTTTATCTGACCATCAGAGGGAGTTGGGTCATTAAGATAATGTAGATTAATGTCATGTTGAGATTTCTGAACATTTTATAAATGGCTTCTTTGCTTAAGGGCTTTTTGGCCTTTCGCTTTCTTATGTACCTCTTTTATCACCATTAAGATAAAAGAACAAAAATACTATCAGCAGCGACTACACACTATCCCTGAAGGCGTCAACATGCCTGTTTCGTAATGAATAAAACTGGCTCAGGTGCTGGAAGTGTCACGCTCAGTCGATGCCTTTAGTGTTTCCAGATTACTGGAGTTCTTTAGCAGTGGTTTGTCAGTGTGCGACAGCGTGTCTAATCATGTGTCCGTGTCTCTCTCCGTTTGTTGTCGTTGGAACAGGTGGAAGATATCACAGCTTCACACGAAGCTGCGATGTTACAGTTGGAAAATAACCACATAGTTGCTATTACAGTACTACAGGATGAGAATGACTGGAAGATTCAAGGTAAGCCAAAGACAAATCAATGGCTACAGAACGATTCCAGAGCAGGAATTAGTGCTGTAGTGAGATTGTGTAAGCCTGGATTTTCTTCCTCCAGAGCAGATGATACAGAAAATTTGTGTTGGTCTAGTGCTTTCACCAGGTACATGCTAGGGGTGAGGGAGAGCTGTGTGCACTGTGTACAGCGTCTAACTTGGACCTGAGACTATCTGAGGGGTCTTTGGGCCAAAGATAAGGCTTTCTCCATGGGTTGCTGCATATAGAGTCCAAATTCCACCTCACTTCACACAGACTTTTCTCAAGAGCCTAATCCTTAGGTGCTCAGGAGGCCAGAGCTCATTGAACATCTCTGAATTTAGGTGCTTAAATGCCTACACTGCTTCTTAAAAACAAGACTCATCATTTTCAGTAGCAAAAGTCTGGCCATGCTGAGCAGACCAAAGCCACACGCTGCTGCAAATCTGCACCTCAGCACTGTTATCTTTATTTTACGTTATGGCTTTTCCATGGGATTTGATGCTGCAGAAAGAGCCGTTTCCTCCCTACCAGTTCAGTATCTAAATAGATGTCTTTGTATATGCTTTAGCTGACATTTAACAGTTATCTGTACAATCTCCCTCTTTTTTTTTTTTTTTTTTACACGTAAGCATGAAGGTCTAATTTTTAAATAGCTCTAGCAGCTTTTCCCACAGCTTTCCCCATACCAAACCATATTGCTTAGCTCTGCACTGTGTCAATTAGAGACATAGTCCAGAACATAGCTTGGGCTGAGAACAGTCTGTTCCCCTCTCCTGTAGGCAGAGATGGTATCTAGCATACGATATTTTAATTAACATACACAATTTTGAAAATAATAATAAAAAAGCTGTTCCTTGCTTGAGGATATGCTTATCTGTCCGTTTTTTTGTTAGTATTTTCTGATAATAAAACTTGGCAGTGGTTTATCAAGGCTCTGGTGGCCTAAGTTTGTGCTCCCTGCTCCTAGAGTGGGTATGAAATGCCCTCCTGTGCATGGAAAAGGCATTGCAGCAGCTGCACTGTAGTGTGTGTCACCGGAACAATAATATTACTGCTGTCATTGTGGCTAATCAGCAATAGTTAGAGGGCAAAACCCCAATAGTGTGTGGCACCGGAACAATAATATTATTACTGCTGTCATTGTGGCTAGTCAGCAATAGTTAGAGGGCAAAACCCCATTGGGCTGGCGGTAAAGACAGAAAAAATAGTGTTCATATACTAAAAAGGTACATGCTGCTACTGTACTGAATGACAGTTTGATGCCATTGGTTTAGAGATTAAAATGTATTCCATTTTGGATATTAAACTTTTGGCTATTAAGTCCAGGGTGAGTTGTTCCAGTAGTGAAACCTTTAATCATGTAATATAAATAGAGGATTTTTTTTCTCTTTGGGCTCGGTCAGTCTCAGTAATGGAATAAACCTCACAGGTCATCTGCCATAGCTCCTGGAAAGGCACTGTCTTTTGCGTTTTTGCACCTCTCTATCTCCCCAAAGAAACTGCAACCCAAGCTTTTAAATATATTTCATTTAAAACTCTTTGATTTGGGGATGCTCACTCCAAACTGATAAATGACCCGTTGTCAGACTGACCCTTTTCAGATCAGAGCCCCTGAAAGCTGGGAAATCTGAGCAGTTCTGAAAAAAACAGAATCTGTTCAGGTAGAAATAGAGTTACCTGCAACCAGTGAAAGATCAGGAAATCCTGAGCCTCAAAAAAATTTGCCTAGAGTCATGGAGTATATTACTGCCAGTTTCCTACTCAATCTCCATGCCCTAAAGCTGCATCCCGAATTGCTCTTGGCTCACGATGTCTGTGCTCTTGGACTTCACCTAGCAATGTCATCTCTGTGTATCTTCCCCAGAACTGAATACTGCTCACAAACTGGAAAAGGCGCAATTAGAAGAGAATTTTGAAAAACTACGGCTGTCACTCCAGGTTAGCAGCTTCGTTATTTCGCACCCCTGTAACGACGTTGCAGAGCAGCTGATGGGTCAGCCCCAGCCCCGCGTCCAGCTGCCAGCGCACCAGGTTGTTGCTTCTTACCAGCTATAGCACCGCTTGTCCTCTGCCTGTCCAAACTGGGATCTAACAGCAAAGGTGCCCCTTCAGGTTTTTCCCTTGGCTGGTTCAGCAAAATACTAACTACCTAAAAGAGAAGAGAGGGCAAAGGGAGGAAAAGGCACCTGGATAAAGCAAAGAAATGTCCTTTTGACCCTGCTGGCTGCCGGTCCAGCACAAGGAGCAAAGTCGAGCTCTTCCCTGCAGGGTGGGGAGAGCTCCAGCACCTTCCCTGGCTGTGAGCATCACCTTGTCTACATGGTACCCTCCAGCAGGTGCCCCTGGGGCTCACAAATGCTCGCTTCTCCCTGCCTGGCCCTGTGCCTGTGCTACTCTTTCCCACTGCCTGAAGGTGGGAGAGCCGGTCGTGCGGTGCTCCATTCCCATGGAAGGGCAATGCGGTCCCTGATGAGGGATGCCCCAGGGCTGGCACTGCTGTGCAGCCAGGCTGTGGCTGGCCAGGATCAGCCCTGCACATCACATCTCCCACATTCCACTATTTAACACGAAGGTCAAGATCATCTTGGCTTTTTCAGTCGTTCTAATAACTCCGGGCTGTTCTCACTCTCTAGATGAAGAAATCCCAAGGAGTGGAGGGCAGAAACATGCCCCTGTGATTCATGCGAAGTTTGAAAATCTTGTGTGAACAAGTAAAGATGCCACAGCAAATAATGCAAGCTTTGTTTGATTTCTTAGGCAGAGATGAATTACAATTTTTAACCCTCCTGACTAGCACATTCTGTTGCACAGAGCAACTGCCAGTCCCTTCCTCATGCGGCTGTGACAGTTCGAGGCATGTCGGCAGTTTTGCAATAAGCACTGCTGTAATGTTACAGCCAAGAAATTTCATGTATGAAAGATAAGAATACCAATTTCACAGCAACTGTGGCTTTTAAAGCTGTTGTATGTAGAGAGGTAAAAGGAATCCCTTTGATGGTAACAGAAATATGGTTGATTAAAATAACGTGTTGTTCCTGTGTATAGCTCTGAGATGAAATGATGATCATTTAAAGTCCACACCACTGACTTGCTTGTTACCATGCTAGAAACCTAGAAAGGTGAAGGCAGCAAGGATGGGGTACCTACCGCCTCATTCAGACTCTAGGGACAACATAAATGATCTCTTTCATGCCTGTGATATAAATGCCAGCTCTCTTAGGGAAGGACCTGCTCATTCTCATCCAACCCAAGGTGATGGGGTGATTTAGCATCAAAGACATTTCATGAACTAGGGCCAGCCAGTGTCAGCCAGCCACAGGCATTGTAGGGATTTCAGGATTCCCCGAGGCACTGGGTTATCAAAAACCCCACTCAAGTGGCCTTACATAAAAAATCCCACCTTGCAGGGGTTTCTAAGCCTCGTTCAGCTCCCCTGGTGGTTTCACAGTGCAGATTGACTTATATGAATGTAAGAAGGGTGATAACATGGTTGATGTGTCTCCCCTCCAGGACCAGATAGACACCCTCACCTTCCAGAACCAATCTCTTAAGGCCAAAGCAGACAGATTTGAAGAGGCTCTGAAGAAAAACACCGAGGAACAATTGAAGGTAGATGGCAAATATAACTATGCAGTCATCAAGATACATGTTTCTAAGTATGACTCACATCACGCGATTCAGTGGATGGCAATGGGTTCCTTACCCCAGGGACTGGGGGGCAGATCCCAACCAAAACTCCGAATCTTGAGCACTGATGAGGAGTCAGAAATCTTAGCCTAGGTCCATCATTTTCTGATTTTACTTCTTTTCCTTTATTCTTTCACCCAGCATTTGTAGCTGTTTCCAAGACATTTCATTAACTCCGTCTAGTATGTCCTTACTGCTGTCAATTCTTCTTTCCCTTCTTCCTTTCTTTCTCTTTACTTTTTGTCTTGTCACATTCAGGTTTCTTTTTTGGTGCCTTCTGAACCAACTTCTTTGATGTCCTCTGTATTCCCTCATTTTTTTCTGGATTTGCAGGGGACAGTCCTGTCATATGAAATTATTATTCAACTGCCGTCTATTGGGGCCATGCTGTTTATTTACAGTGTGTGAGTAAACACACACTGTAATTATTTATCTGAAATGAAATAACCCTGAAACGACCCTCCAAAAAGCTTTTTCTTTTAACTTGGGGCATTTCGTTGTGTTCACAACACAACCCCCTGGGCAGCTGTATCAACATGACAGAGGGGACAGAATGAAAATAGTGGGGTGAGCAAGGGGCTCAGTGACTTTAGGTGAGAGAACTCCTTAGGAAAGGAGCGCAAATGTCTGAAACAGGTTTGGCCATGGGAAACAGGTACTATCAGTCCCTTTCCACCTCCTCCGCAGTATTTAATTTACATGAAAGGACAAATTCTGCTGTGTCACAGTGATGTTAATGCCAAGTACCACCAGGCAGTTCACTGGGAAAAATCCAGAACAGCTTAAGTCAACAACAGTATTTCATCAGTATAATTCAGAGCACATCTTTTGCCCATGGGTTGAATGCTAGTATCCCCTACATCTGATGTTCTTGAGTAGAGTAGGAACTTTTTCCCACCAGATCCCACCAGTGGCTTTGTTAACAGCCGCTGTGATGCAGTGGTGCAGGCAAGGCAGAGCACTGTAGTTTTCACCTCCACCCGCCTTGTCCTGTTTCCTCAGCTTCATGTTTGTACTTTTCCCAAGCCAAAATCCCTGCACAATCATAAAACACCTCATGCGGTTCCCAAGACAGGAGTAGGAATGAGGTTGCTGAACAACCCGGCATCTCATTCTTCTATCCATGAGGCTGGCCAAAAGGAAGGTACCATTGGCTATCCAGCCAAAGGGATGGTCTCAGAGAGAACATCAGGGTTCAGGTGGGCTGCAGAGGCCCAGGTGGAGGTGGTTTTCACATCACTGAGACTCCAGAACCACTGGGTGCGTTGAGGAAACTATCTTATGGCTGAAGATGCATTTATGGCTGACAGATACCCAAATCACTGATATATTTCCTAGATTGTACGAGCTCCATATCTGCACTTAGAAGAAGATCTGAAGAGCTTAAAACATGTTCTGGAAATGAAGAACCATCAGATTCACCAACAGGAGAAGATGATTATGGAGCTAGAAAAACAGGTAAGTTGTCATTTTTCCTCCAGAGGAAATTTCACAAAGTTAGTAAAAGAAAAGTTTGGTTACAGCAAATTAACTTAAAAGAGATGAGAAAACACATGATGTTGAGGCAAGGCACAGTATAAGAGGTTCATAAATGGCTATATATTGTCAACCTACATAGCTGCTTCTACTATACCATGTCTCAGGTTTTCACTCAGAAATGGGATCTTTTCCCATCCCTTCAGCACCCATGATACCCTTGATTTCTCCTCCGCATCCGTTGATCTGTATTGCTTTTTCATGCAATTCCTGCTCATCTTGTTACGTTAGACGGTGAGACAAGTGGTGTAGGAAGAATGGAAGAAGGGGAACCTTGTAGTAGTCCAGGGCTTCATTTTGTACACCAGTCTGCGCCATACATCCCTACAGGATTCAGGTAACCATTTAGGGCTGGAGAAGGCAAGTGGAGGAAGATGGAGCCGTGTGTGTCTTGCTGCTGCTTGTGCAGGCATTTAGGGAGCTCCCAGCTGTGAGTATGACTTAGCAATATTCAGCAAGCCGTCCCTAGCAAGGCGTATGCTAAGAAAAGTCTCTCCAACCCTAAAGTAATGCTTTTCTGCAGCCTATGCTGTTTTCTCATCCTTTGCTTGTGGCGGTCCCTAACGAAGAACTCTCCAGTTCACCATCAATTACATTTTTTTGTTGGAAAGGGGATTGATTTCGTAAGGCATAACCTACAGTGACAGTAAACGTACAATGTGGTGACAGGATGAGGCACTGCCTCAGCTGGGGAGCCAGAACAGCTGGTTCAGCACGGCATTCAGCAAGATTTGTTTCCATTTACGGGGAAATTTGAGATCTCTGATGATTATTTTGCTGAACAGATGCTTGAGTAAGTGGAAGTAGAGAAAAGTGCCTCTTTACAACTGAGGCTTGTTAACTGTGCTCCTTCCAACACGCTGCTCCTGGAGCAAAGCCAGCAACTGAAAACATGCACTGTAGTGTTATATTGAAAAAAAAAAAATAATCCCAAACAACAGCCTACATAGTTCCTGGTCATTTAGCTGCTTTTGCTAATTAACCACATATGAGCACACGGTCCTGTTCCTGCCCTGTATTACATTAAAACACTGGGTCTATTGTGGTCCAAAGACACAACTGCTTTCTCTTTAAAGAGCTACGTTTCTAGGTGCCAGAACATCTACAGGGCATCTTCAAATGCCCTGAAAGATGGGGTGCCTCATAAGGGAGCAGCAGGGCTTTTCAAATATGGGGTCAGGCTTGGCTCCTTGTCTACTGAATGGGAGTCTGGAAATGAAGGTGGCAGGAGAGGGGTGGTATAGGGTGAGGGTTTCAGTGGAGAGAGGGAAGGAGGTACGCAGATCTTCTGCCATGCTTCATGCTGGCATAGCTGCTACTTATTGAAACTATTGGGAAAGCAAAAAGGGTACCTGTGATGGTGATTACTCTCTCAGAGCATTTCAAAACAGGGCCAGAATCCTTATTCTGCTCTAACAAATTATACTGGGCTAGGCCAGAATATCTGAAAATCAGGAGTATGCTTTATGTTTACCTGCATAGACTGGAAACCACTGCATAAAACTGATGCCCCCACCATAAAGTGTGAGTTATTGCAAACTCCAGTGCACAATATTTTGGTTCTTTATAAAAGGTTGGGAAATTCAATAACTGAGCTCACACAGAGATAAGGTTACCCCGTGATATCTTGTTTTCTTCCAAAAGTGTTGAATTCAGCAAAAGTCAAACTGCTGGAAAACCAAGAACTAAGGTGATAAAGTGTGTCAAATTCAAAACTTGGGAAAAACAGGGCACCTGAGGCTGCGGTACACACCTATAAACATCTTACTGGTGTTTTAATACACTGCTATTGACATCCTCAAACTCTGTCCTCGAACTGTCCTGAGTAAAAGCTACCTATGCTTGGGATCGGATTCATTTGATTTAACTGTAGCTTAAGGTTAAATGTGTAGATTAAGCCTGTCATTTAAGCCCACACTGCCAGCAGTGGAGACAAGTGTCTCCAAAGGGCAGCCCACCTCTTGTGAATGCAGTAGCAGTCTAATGCTGCTCCTGGGCATAATCTGCTCTGGTGAGTAACTCTTTCCTCCCCATAACCAGGGAATCATAATCCTAGAGGTTGGACACCAGATGTTTATGTCTGATGAGGTTAGTTGAGCTGGATGATGCACGTCATACCACCTGGCACTCCTCCTTCATCTCTAGACTGACCACTCACACCACAGTGAGTGGCATCCCCATGCTTCCCAAGTGCCACCAGCTCCCTGTCCACAACAATGGCTGGTAACGCTGGCTGCTGAAGGATGGAAGTTGTCAGGGCACCACTGAGGAAGATGTTTTGTTTACGCTGGACAAGACTAAGACCCTCCTTTTCCTCAGTTAGAAGTAAGGGCTGGTTCAGCTCTGCCTCCGGCCAGTGCTCTGCTGATGACCCCACTTACTTCACCAGTATGGTGTGGTGTGAGTCAGAACTCTCAGTCTCAGCTGCAGTCAAGATGACCACCTCCATCTAGCTTCAAATTTTAGCATTTGCTCTAGGGACAAATAAAGACAACAAATCCTCTTGCATCAGGTGTTGGGCTTTCTTCAGACTTCACAAACCTTCTTTTGTTGCAGGTTGAAAAAAATTTCAAACTGGAAGAAAAAATCACCATGCTGCAACAGCAGAACGAAGAACTCAGAGCCAGAATTGAGCAAAATACTGTCATAACAAGGTTTGTGCTGATATTTGCAATCCGTCTGTGCTTGAAAGGAGACTGCAGATCTTAACTGCCCAAGGATGACGCTTATTTCAGAAGGGGAAAATCTTATTTCCTCCTGAAAGTGTATCAGTGTCCTCATCTGCTTGTTTTATTAAAAAATCCTTTTTATATCAGGGTTTGCTTACTTTAGCGTAAGGAGGGCCACATATCTCTCTGTGTGTTTCCATGATTTTGACATGCTGCTGAGAGCGAAGTTGCCAGTGGCTTCTGATGTTGGCGTCAGTGCCCTGAGACCCGTTAGTCAGTGGGTAACAAAGATGGGAAATGGGGCAATTTCAGCAGAGTCATCATAATAATGCCCCTTCCATCACCACCCAGGCAGGGTTATCCTCTGGTGGGTTTTCTTCATCTGCACTGTCTGTTTGCACCTTTGTCACAACCTGATAAGGGTGACAAGGCTCCTTGTGTTAGGTAGTACAGAAATAGAGAAGGGTAGGACAGTGTCTGTCCCAGGGATTTTATAGCCTGCTTTAAGGCAAGAGACTGCAGCTGGACCCAGGCAGAAGGGGTACGGGGGGGGAGATGCTAGAGCTGAACTTGTCCCAACACACTGGCTGTCATGGTTGCCAGAAATCATGCCATTGGCCTAAAATGCAATTTGATTTTTAGCTGACTTTTTAAAGCGTCAGCGTCTCCTCTCTGATTTAATTTTAGTTTTTGTCTTTCTAGTGTCTCCTCTATTAATGATTCAGCCTTTAAAAAAAAAAAATAAATTGTCTCTTGCATGCAGATATTTTAAAAAGGCAGCATTGCTTGTGCTAACATTCAGGTTGGGGTGAGAATTACGTTTCATCTCACCTGAGTGTAAATAACTGTAACACACATGTCACTGTCTGAGGTGGGTATCTACAGCCTTTCTGTGCTTGGGGAGGAAAACCAGGAATTTTTAAGGTCTGGTTCACCAGGCCAGTTTGAGACACCTGCTTTTGGGCTGGATGAATTGCGGTGTGGAAGTGGCAGTCTCTCTCCACGCCTGTGACAGCAGCCAGGGTGCCTGGTTTGGTGCTTGGCGTCACTGCGCTGCAGCTCCCTGCCTCTGGCGGGGCGAACAGCACCCTCCGCTCCCTGGCTGCAGCACTTCGCTTCTTGCCTGTCACAGAATCACACAGAATCACAGAATGGAACGGACCTCTGGAGATCATCTAGTCCAACCCCCCCGCCAGAGCAGGGTCACCTACAGCAGTTGCATAGGATCCCATCCAGGTGGGTTTGGAATATCTCCAGAGAAGGAGTGTCCCCACCCCTCTGGGCAGCCTGTGCCAGGG
>NW_009647838.1:1240034-1282336 GCF_000708025.1 Charadrius vociferus
GGACACAATACTCCAGATGCGGCCTCACCAGGGCGGAGTAGAGGGGGAGGATGACCTCCCTCAACCTACTGGCCACACTCTTCTTGGTGCACCCCAGGGTGCCATTCGCCTTCTTGGCCATCAGGGCACATTGCTGGCTCATGGGTATCCTGTTGTCCACCAGGACTTCTAGGTCCCTTTCCACAGAGCTGCTCTCCAGGAGGTCAGCCCCCAACCTGTAGTGATGCATGTGGTTATTCCTCCCCAGGTGCAGTACCCTACACTTGCCCTTGTCACTGTGTAGGTACTGGTTTCAAAGAGCATCTTTTGGGAGAAATCCTGCATTTGAGGTCAGCCTGGAAAGTCAACTTAGACGACAGTCATTTTCAACAGTAACAGTTTGGGGACAGCTATGGGGACAGCGTCAGGCGGTGCTTTAGAGTTATTAAAACTTGTGTTTTCCTGGCAGCAGTAGCCACCCCGACTGCTCCTTTCTGTTGTACTGGCGCCGCCTGGGAGGCACAGCATGAACGAGCTCAGGGAGCTGCCCTTTGCTGGGGAACAGCGTGGATTAGAGCTGTTTCTGCCGATTTGCAGTCTGGGTGCCCGCGGGGCTGTGGCAGCCCAGCAGCAGCCAGAGGAGGGAAGGGAGCAGGAGGGATGGGAGCCAGAGCAAAGCCATCCTTTGCAGCATGGCCAGGAGTGGACAGGGGGTCCCGGTGGCATCAGGGGGCTGAGGGTGCACTGCAGAAGTATTTCCAATCATAGCCAAGGGCAGGTACAAAGGAAGGGAGTCTACCTTGACAGGTAGATCATGCACCAGCTTTGGACACAGGAGCTCCACAGACCCTCTGCTGGGACTTCCCCAAGCCCTTGAAAAAATCGTCTGATTTCCCAACATCTCAGATTCTCCCTCCAAATCAATCAGCATCTTTTGGTCCTTTGGACTGGGGATGTTTGAGGAATGGCAATTTCCAGCACCTTAGAGATGAAGATGACTAGGAGGGTGTCTGGTCTCTGTTGGCATAGCCTATGCACCTACTGATCTCTTGGCCTTTTGGGGGAGGCTTTAACATGAGATGAGGATGCAACTCCAGCGCTTTCCCCTGCATCCCTCTCATGTCGGTGTGCCCCTGCAGACCTCTCTGGTTTTATGGCTGTGATTTGTTACAGCTGCTTAAACTGCAGGGAGGCCGGCAGAGGAATGCATCCGATCATAAGTCTGCAGTGCTGGGGACATGGGTTAGGTCTAAAATTTGGATGTATATCTCAAGATACCAACTTACATAGTGAGAACACATTTGCTTTTACATTGCCTCTTTTCCTTCTTCTGCCTGAACGATGAAGAGGGGCTGAATGGACATCTGTATCTTTTATAAGCAGCAGTGCTGCATCTGTCCATCTCCCTCCCCTTGGCGCAGCAGAGGCAGATGCAGGTTGGCTGAGAGGAGCAGAGGCTTTGCCGAAGGAAGCCGGCACTGCTGGCTGTGCAAGCTGCCGCTGTCTCCAGGTGGCGTGAAGCTGGCTTTGCCTGTGTCCGGTCACGTCACATCAGGTGACACAGTGGAAATTCCCAGTGCAGTGTGCGTGAGGCTAAAATAAGCAGCATGACAAGCAAGCAGCTGGTTTCTCCATCCATGTGCCAAAGCAGGACTCTCCAGAGGACATGTCCACACGCTGTGTGGTGTGTTCCCAGGCATTTGGCTGCAAGGCTCTTTTCTGCTCAGACGTCTCGCTGCTTACCTGCAGGTCACACGTATAACTTGCAGCCCGCCTCTGCCAACAAATCACAGTGTGCATCAGTGCCGCAAAGTCTGGTGTGTGAGAAGCTCCAGAGGACACTGGTACTGCGTGTCCTACCATGCCTCTAACGAGCAGCGTTAGACCTCCAATGTGACGGAGGGTGATACGTGCTGATGGGCTGTGGGCTGCGCTTGCCTCCTGTCCAAGCGGTGCCTTTGGCAGAGGAGGGAGCGGAGCCCTTCACCGTGCTGTGAGGTCTGTCCTGGCGTGACTAGCCTGTTCCCAAAGTCCAGACGAGCTCTACCAGCCAGTCACTCACGAAGAGCTGCACAAAGGCAGCAAAGGCATGTGCTTTTCTTTTTTTTCTTAGTGAATGCTGACTGGAAAAGGATGCAGTGGGGCTTTGTGTATAACTTCTATGGCCTGTCTTGTTAGACACTGCAAGAGAAAAAGTAATTCCATGTGTAGCAAGAGGTGTCCTATGGAGTTATTTCTTCAGGGTGAGCTCCCATGTGGACTTTCTCGTGCCTGTTAGACTGTGAGCTCATGCCACAGCTGGTTCCCCAATGGGACCGTGAATAGGATTTTCCCCCTCTACCAGGCAAGCGGCTTTCTGTAAACTTCTGCCAACTTCTGTCTTTTAATCCTTCAACTCTGCTAGCCACTGCTTCATGGTCCAAAACTTTCAAGGAGTGGGAGAAGAACAGACATATTCTTGATCACCTGAGCTCCATTTCTCTAGGAACTGAGGCTAAAAAAGGCAGAAATTATTTAAGAATGTTTTTTAAACAAAATCAGAAATGCCAACCCCACCCTCTCAGAGACTTTTGATGACACAGAGAGCGGACCAGCAGTCCGTGACATCTGCTATGTGCTCCAGGCTGTACTCAGAAAAGGATTTGTGCAGAATTTTGAGTGTGCATCCACAATCCACACCAGCTGCTGAATCCTGCAAATGCCTAGGGAGGAGGTTAGGTGCCTCCCTATTTATTTCTATAAAATCCTAAGTTGCCTGTAAATCAGGTTAGGTACATGCCCAGAGCTGCCCCAAGCTGATCACATCAGAACCTGGCTCCTGCCCAAAGCGTAATGAGGCTGCAGAAGCCAGGTGTTCCCGCATGCGTCTTCCAGGATGGGGGTGTTGCCAGCACATGCCCAAAACACATCTTGATCAGCTCCCACAGTCTGCCTGCACTGCCCCATTTCTTTTTAAACCAGTCACCTGATTACATGAGACCTTATTGCGACCCTTCAGTACCTAAAGGGGGCTCATAAGAAAGATGGGGACAAACTTTTTAGCAGGGCCTATTGTGAAAGGACAGGGGGTAATGGTTTTAAACTAAAAGAGGGTAGATTCAGACTAGATAGAAGGAATAAATTTTTTACAAGGGTGGTGAAACACTGGCACAGGTTGCCCAGAGAGGTGGTAGATGTGCCATCCCTGAAAGCATTCACGGTCAGGTTGGACAGGGCTCTGAGCAATCTGATCTAGTTGAAGATGTCCCTGCTCATTGTAGGGGGGTTGGAGTAGATGACCTTTAAAGGTCCGTTCCAATGCAAACTATTCTATGGATTCTATGGTTCTGTGGTTCTCGGGATGGGATGGGATGGGATGGGATGGGATGGGATGGGATGGGATGGGATGGGGTGCTTGGGGTCCTGCCTGGCCCTGCCTCTTGTGCAGCGCTGGCTGCATTAATGCCACTGTCTTCGCACTGGTGTGCCTTGCATGTTGTCCTGCTTCCCTCTCCAGGCAATTGTCAGAGGAGAATGCTAATCTTCAAGAGTATGTTGAGAAAGAAGTGGAGGAGAAGAAGAAGCTGAGCAGGACTAATGAAGAGCTCCTCTGGAAGCTGCAGGAGGGAGATGCTGTGAGCCCCGTGAAACTCCCACCCACATCGTCCACTTCTTTTTATCGCTGCTCGTCAGGGGACTCCTCTCCAGCAAAAGTCAGAACCTTGCGGCGATGATTTGGCACCTGCGTGCCAAAGGTCCCCTGCCTTTTATGCATTTCCAATCCGCTAAATGTTACCATCCGAGGAAGTATTACCATCAACAGGCGCCCAGGGTTCACGGCCGCAAGCATGCTCGGTAGCTGCATAGCTTTACACTAGGCAGGGTACTCTTATAGTCCCCGTATATAGCTCTTGGTTCTGACATGTTGATTAGGGTGGCAAAAAAGATGATAGCAAAAAGCTAGGACGGCAGAAGGTTAGGATAGCAAAACGTTTAGTTCGATGCATTAACATTTTAACTATGGTTAGAGCCAAAAGTTGGAAAATACTATATTAATGGTTCATCAGAATGAACTTTTGCTGCAGTATTTCAGGTTAGTTACAAATACAGTTCAAGTTGTGAATATTTCTGTATATGTGTCTGTGTTTATATACATGTACGTATTGTACCTTTATACCTATATATAGGCGCACACACATATATATGTAGTTGAAGATGTTCTGAATTGCATTTTTTATATTATTGGATACTACTAAGTGCTGATATATTTTCATTACAGTCAGCAGTTTTCTAACTCGTGCCTAAGACTTGTATCTAAACGAAAAGCATTTCTGTTTAGCTTCCCAGGAATATTTATACCCAATCTAGAAGAAAGTTACACAGAAGTAGAAGCGCCTTCCAAATGACCACCAAGTGGTACTCTATGTAACATGAACACCAGCGACTTTGAAATTTTGAGACAGTACTGCCTTTGAAACCATCACCTTTGCATTGAACGCCAGATAAGATACGCATACCATTCACTGCTTTTTAACTCTTAGCATCGATATTGTAAGTGGAGATAGGCTAGAGATGAGAAACCTGAGGGTTTTAGCAAATTTGATAGAGGTTACTGGTTAACGTGATTCAATTTTAGTGTCTTTAAATCCTAGTTAGACCTTACCTTGTTTTACCTTGTCCGGGTTTGGATACAATGAAAATCTCTGGTTGTAGGTTCCTGTCCATTTTGATTTATTTCAAGTCCCGTAAGCAAGAAGGAGAAAATAAGTTATTCAACCTTGATCTTTGCTGGCCAAGAGGTTTCCGGCATTAGGATGAGATACCAAGCACCTGCTAGGGCTCTAGCCTCCTCCCATCCGAAACACCAAATAGAGCACAGCAGACAACGTGGGCGCAAATGAGGTCAGAATTTGTTTCCTTCCACATATATATCTATTATTTCACATTGCTAAAGCTTACCCAAAGTTACAGAGCACTTTTAAGATTCATGGAAAAGAGTGGCTAAACTACCTTTAACTTGCCTGCCTAGAGGCAAAAAAAAATTCCCCCAGGCTTGGCGTGACCCCCACCCGAGGGGGTGGCGAGGCCGAAGGAACAGCTGGGGTGAGATGGGCTGCAGGGCCCTCGTGGGCACTGCTAGCAAGAAAAAAAATATGCCTGAGTATAATTTAAATTAAAAAAAAAAAAAAAAGATATCTATGGGATGCTTTTCTATCCAGCTTGGGGCAAAGAGCCTGCAGGCGTTCCCGCTCTGAGCACCAGGGTCAAAGTAAGTGAGGGACGGTCCGTGCAGCAAATCCCCGGGGTGCGGGAGCGCTGCGGGGAGGGCGGCTCTCCTACCCGGCTCTGCGTGAGCAGAGGTGGGATTGCACAGCTCTGCCGTACTGCTCGGATGGGAGCTGTGCTCCAGCTTTCCTGGGAGGTACTCAGGATTCACAGGCTGCAGCTTAGATACAGCTTCAATCACCATCAAAGCGCCTGTGGGCTGTTCCACAGCATTTAAAAAAAAAATAAAAAAAAGTGATTTTTTTTCCTCCTTTTTATTGAAATTTATTTTTGTAGCAGCTTTTGCATGATACTGTGATACTGAGTAAATTGAGCATCTTGTTAGAATAGATCATGCCACGCCAACTACTACTGTTGAAGTGCATTACTAGATTTTAGTGTCTCCAGCAAGTACAACCTGAAAGTAGGATAGATACCTAACACGTACATGCACACAAAGCCCCTCCTTGCCAAGTACAATTTTAATCACTTTCATACTCGCTAAATGCACAGATATCTGCAATACCTACAGCATTGTCATGTTGCAGTCTGCCCATACAATTCTGATACAATGAGATCATAGGATCATAGAATGGTTTGGGTTGGAAGGGACCTTTAAAGATCATCTAGTCCAAGCCCCCTGCTTTGGGCAGGGACATTTTTCAATAGATCAGGTTACTCAAAGCACCGTCCAACCTGGCCTTGAACAATTCTAGGGACAGGACTTCCTCAACTTCTCTGAGCAACCTGTTCCAGTGTCTCACCACCCTCATCATAAAATATTTCTTCCTTATGTCCAATTTAGGTCTACCATCTTTCAGTTTTAAACCATTACCCCTTGTCCTGTCACTACAGGCCCTAGCTAAAAGTCTCTCTCCATCTTCTTGTAAGCCCCCTTTATATATTGGAAGGCCACAATAAGCTCTCCCCAACTGCCTCAGCCCATCCTCACAGGAGAGGTGTTCCATCCCTCTGAACATGTTTGTGGCCCTCTTCTGGAGCTGCTCCAACCAGTCCATGTCTTTCCTGTGCAGAGCTGGATGCAATACTCCAGGTGGTGTCTCATGGGAGCAGAGTAGAGGGGCAGAATCACCTCCCTCGACCTGCTGGCCATGCTTCCTTTGATGCAGCCCAGGATACTGTTGGCCTTCTGGGCTGTGTGTGCACATCACCAGCTCATGTCCAATTATTCATCCACCAGTACCTCCAAGTCCTTCTCAGCAGGACCAGTACCTCCAAGTCCTTCTCGGCAGGGCTGCTCTCAATCCCTTCATCCCCCAGCCTGTACTGATACCGGGGGTTTCCCCGACTGAGGTGCAGGACCCTGCACTTGGCCTTGTTGAACCCCTTGACGTTCACATAGGGCCACTTCTCAAGCTTGTCCAGGTCCCTCTGGATGGCATCCTGTCCCTCAGGCATGTCAACTGCACCACTCAGCTTGGTGTCATCTGCAAACTCGCTAAGGGTGCGCTCAATCCCACTGCCTACATCCTTAGTAGAGATATTAAACAGTACTGATCCCAGTGCCGATGCCTGAGGGACACCTCTTGTTACTGATCTCCATTTGAACATTGAGCCCTTGACTGCAAGTCTTTGGATGCAGCCATCCATCCAATTCCATATCCAACCCCCATCCAGCAACCCCGTCTCTCTCCAATTTAGCGACAAGGATGTTGTGTGGGACTGTATCAAAGGCCTTACAGAACTCCAGGTAGATGACATCAGTTGCTCATCCCTTATCCACCAACACAGTCACTCCATCACAGAAGGCCACCAGATTAGTCAGGCTGACTTGTCGATAGTTTCTAGGGTCCTCCTTTTTACCCTTTTTAAAAACGGGTGAGATGATACAACCAGAGTTGTTACCATGCTGCTAATCTGAACTTTTCCATGCTAAACACACTAGAGCATATTACTGGCCCAAGATGGGCTGGCTGAGCCTGTCCTTTTTTAATTTATTCATTCTTTCCCTCTATTTCTGGTGCTTTCCTTATCACTTTGTTGGTTTAAATTCATATGCAAGAGATGCTTCCAGCAGTGAATTGGGAGTGGGGCTTTTCAGGTAGGAAAACTGGGACCGATCCCAGCTCCACCATCGTTTGGTATCATTGCCAGTCCCTTTCTCATCCAATTGTTGCCTCCCAATCCTGCCTCTCACTGGATTCTTCCTTGGCATGGCCTCTGGGTCCTGCCCAATCGATAGCAACGCTGCAGGAAGTTTTACCTGACCAGAAGGGACCCAGCAACCCATCCCTGCAGGGGCATGAAGAGTTGTTCCTTCTGGTGCAAGCCCAGAAACGTGGACTTTTTTCCCCAAAAAAGGTCATTCCTTTTTCCTGCTCTTCCTCTGTCCTGTCCCCCCTTGCCTCTGCATGCAGGAGTAGGTGTGAAGAGGAATGGAGACCCCCCGCCCCGAGCTTATGGTCAAGCTGGTGACCCCAGCTCTTGCCAGGGAGCCGTGACCATGCGAGGTGAGCTCGGCCTTCCCAGTGGTGTGGGGGTCTCCAGTCCCCCACATCTCTCATCCTTGCTCCCTGGCCATCCCTGCTCGAAGACGAGCAAGGGGAAGCGTTTGCTTTTTGAGGGGCTGGAGACTTCCCAAACGCCACAGCCACGGTGGAGGCTTTCCTGTTTTGCAGGGGAGGGCAACCTTTGGCGGGAGAGCGAATGCAGCCAGCGCTGAGCTGGGTTTTATTGCCCTTATGTATTTAAAAAGGTGATGTTTGATTTGGTTAATCGTTATTCAATGCAGAAGGCTGCAGCGGCAATAAAACCAGTCTACAGTTGCTCTGAAGGGGCTCCAGAGACCGGCACTGGGGGTGGGTAACAGCCGTGGGATGGCAGGAGAGCCAGAGCGAGCCGGAGAGCTGTGGGAAATCTCTGGTTTTCTACAGGAAAGCGGCATTTGGCCCCGTTGGGATGGCACCTCCCGCGGCTGCCGGCTCCGAGGGGTTATCTCGGCAGATGCACAGAGGCAAAGACCTGCGGTGGTGGCGGGTGGTGGGGAGGAAAGGAAAAACTGTCAAGTGCACAATCAGGTATTTTATGTCTCTGCACTGATGGTGGTTGTGTCCCATGGACACGCTGAGGAGCCTCTGTACAGCTTCCCACGCAGCAGGAGGTCTGTGGTCCCGTTTACTACGTGGCTAATGATTACAGGAAGAGTTTGTATTATTTCAGTTATGATGTACAGATAAGTGTAATATATTCCTGATAATAAATACATGCGCCAGCGCACATATGGGCCGACGCACATGAACCAGCGTGTCCTGCAGTGTTTTCTGTATGTCTGTGCACAGAGGAACTAGAATAAATGGAAAACAAAGCAAAACCCCGTTAAAGGGTTACCCCATTACGATAAAGACAGAAGTTGAACAGCGACCTAGCCCCCTGGTAGCAGGGCTGGTTAGGTGGGTTACCTGACTATATTTCACATGCTATAAATTAGACCAAAAATCCCATCGATTCATTTTCTAAGGGTGCTTCGCGTATGGCTAAGGCTCCTGGAAGACCATAGATAATGGTCTGCAACGTTTTTATTAAGGTGTCATGCTTCAGCACGTGGTAAGGGCAACACTTCTGCTGGTGGTTCAGGCACGGCAGCAGACATGCACACTCGGTAATGAGCTGGTCACCCACAGTTCAACCCCCCCTCCCCTCAACCTGCGCTCTCACTGAGGGCACACAGGTCCTGAGGCTTTGCCAGGAGGATGAAAAAGGCACAGACGAAGCTGTGAAGGACCAGGACTGGGAGGAGGAGGAAAGCAGCGTTTGCGGGGCCGCTGCCTCAATCGTGGCAGGAGACACGAGCAGGCTGCAAGTGATGCAGACGGTGGCAGGGGGCAGACAGACTGCTCCTGCCTGGTGGTTTCAGTGCTGCCCTGCAGACCCTACCCTGGAAAACCCCACCAGCACAACTCCTCGTTGGTTACACAGTCCGCATTTCCCAAGACAACCGAATTTTGCAGTGCCAGCCAAATTTACACCGCCTGGGCAAATTTTAGACTATCTCTGCAGGTTCATGAAGTCCCACCTAATACCTGAACCGGTACTACAAGACGGGGAGAGACTCCCCTCAACGTCAGCAGCAACAAGCTGCTCAGCGCCAAGCACAGATCCCAGCCCGTGGCAAATTCCCCGAATTACATATCGTACCACCAGTCTCAGCAGACCCCAAAGATGGGGGCAGAGTTAACACGAGCAGCTCCCAAAGCAAGTGCTCTCCTGTAGAGACTGGGACAGCCAGTGGACGTTGGAACGAGCTGGAAAACGGAGACAGGCTTACAAATGAGGGTAAACAATAGGTATCATTTATTTGGGTATCAAGAAAAATGTTTTAATGCTGTACCACATAATTACAAGTGAATTTCCAAATTCCAAAAGCATCGTTCAGGGGAGAAGTATTTACAGTGTCGCCAGGATAAAAAGTAGCTGCACACCCGCGCTGTGCTCTGGGGGCAAGGTTCACATTTTAAAACTTAAGGCTTTAATCGCTACATGAACGCGGTAAAAAACCAAAACAAAACAAAAAAAAAAAAAACAAAACAAAACAAAAAAAAAAAAAACAAAACAAAACAAAAAAAAAAAATCAAACCCAAGACCAAACCAAAGGTAAAAAAGATAAAAAATAGATTTGTTTGCAGAACAAGCATTAAAACTATTTATCACGCCCATAAGAAATTCTGAGAAATCATTAGGAAAATAGACCATCAAACAGACAACCGAAAGGTATTTACATTTTGCTTAATAATTAAAAAATAAAAATATACAGACTCTTCCATGGCTTTGGTCAGTAAAAATCCCTTTACTGACATGACCCAAACTCACGCTAAGTTTGCTAACACATCCGGCAGCTCCTCCTGCTCCTTACACCCAGCGCAGCTGGAAGGCACAACGTGCTGCAAGGGAACACTTTGCTTCCCGCCGTTGTCCCAAAACCATGAGTCACTCTGCCAAAACCACCGCCCTGCGCGGCGTCGAGAGTGAGCGATGCCTCTCACTGGCTGGAGCCTGCCTGGTCTCAGATGAACCTCCCGTCTCGGAGCGTGAGCCAGGAGCAAATACCCTGAGAAAAATCGAGGTCTGGCTCTCGCTAGCAGAGATGTTCCCGGATCATCTGGTTTCCAGCTGGGTGTCAGACACCCCAGGGGACCCCAGTTACAACCACTAACGTAGAGCGTAAGGCAGCCCCGGGGGGGTTTATGGGGAAGGCATCACTGCTGGAGTGGGAAATGAATGATAACCCACGAGGCGAGCGGCCACGGGCAGAGCCACCGCTGGCACCAGCAGGGCAGCTTTGCCTTCAGCTCGCTTTTGGGATGCACAAATCAGGCTGACAGCCCCGCGGAAAGGGCAGGAGGCTGCGAGGGCAGCGGGTGTTGGTTCCCCGTGTACGTATAGATTGAGCCTTGAACAAGTGCAATTTTTTGGTGAGGAGAAGGAAGAAACAGAATCCCCCCTGTAAAGTCGGGCCCAGTGGATGTCACAATGTTTTTAGAATGAGATGCTTTTTCTGCCAGAGGGAAGAGGCTTCTTTCGAGAGGGGAGTGTCGAGGGGCACACGTGCAGGGGAGGGACCGCAGGGGAGCCTTCTGCCTGAGAACCAGCAGCACCCCTCCTCCTCCTCCCTTCCAGCCTGCCTGGCCCGCACATCGCCCTTCATTTGTTTGGGCAGATGACAGAAACGCTCACTTGTAGGTGGCTTTCTGCGGAGGGAATTCATTCCTATATAAACCGCAATCACTAAAGAAGCGGATTTTACAAAATATGAACATAACATCCTATCATATTGCTTTCTGGTCCCCGAGTGGGTAGGAATGGAGGCAGCAGGCAATGACAGGCACCCTCTGTCCGCCATGATGAATAGGAGCTTGTTTTCCTCCGGGCTGGCCGCAGGGCGAGCGTGCCCACGGCGAGTGCTGCCACCTAAAACCTCCCCCTTCCAAAACCCCGGCAATAAACAGCAACGCGTGGCCTCACCAGCATCGTCCCCCACAACCCTCCTCTCCCCAGCTGCCGCCAAGCGGTCCTCGCCATGCCCAGACGGGGCCGGTGGGCATGGGGGGCGCAGCCCCGCACCCCCCCACGCTGCAGAGCTGCCCGACACCCAGCACGGGTGCTCGCTGCCCGAACCAGCGGCAAATTCCATCCCAAGGGATGGGAAAAGGGTGAAATAAAGCCAAAACACAGCCGGTAATGATTTTCAGCGACCAAACAATGACAGTTGTAAGCAAATAAGCAAAACCTAGTAATTTTTGCACCCAAAAAAAAAAAAAAAAAAATTCTTTTTTTTGGGGGGGGAAGCTGTTCTGACATCAATTTTCCATCGAGAAAGGCTGGCTGGCTATGCGTCCGGATTTGCTATATAACTGCACACCGCAGCCCCGGCACTGCGCAGCTCCACGCACCAACAGTCAGTAGGACCCTTCCAAGAGCTTTGCTGGAGGGCTCCTCTCACTTAGGCAGGCTGGGAGCAACCAAACGTGCCAAAAATAAGGTCAGTCCTTCAGGCTAGAGCCTGCCCTGAAAGCTCAGGCAAGCCAGTTTTACTGTGTCTCTCAGCTTTGGCAGAAAAGGATCTATCCTCACGCTGAGCAAAGGTGTAGCTTCTGCATTCCCACCTCTTCATACAGCAAAATGCTCTGCGTCTGTACAAAATATTCTCACAATAAAATAATGACTGAACTATTTACAAAGAAAAGCTCAAATGAACGAAGGCATATCGTCCACGACAGCAAGGTTATAGCAGCAGTTGCATGTCTTCAAAGACACCTGGCTTGATCTATGTTACATGCAGACATCAGCAGGGAGGAGAGGAGAAGGCAAAAAGAAATAAAATAATAAAACCCCCACCCATTTGGCAAAGTCCTCGACATTGCACTAGAAAAAGGCAGTCAAATTTTGCCTTTCAGCTTACAAAACGTACAAGTAAGGGGTGGATGCAGCCAGAAGGGGATGTGGCAGGAGTACGCAGCTGTGTCAAACTCGCCACCTCCCCACCGGCCCACCTCCTGGGTCCAGTCATGCGAAGAGGAGGCCAGGAGGTCCCCAGGTCCAGCTGGACACGGGGGAAGCAGGTAGACAGAGAGCCAGGGAGACACCCACACTTCCCTGTCACTGCGCAGGACTGCAGGCTCCCTCCACCTCCTTCTATCTGGTGAGTGGCAACAAACAGCAAGAGGGACAGCAGCACCCGCCACCAGGGAACTGATGGGTTGAAGAAGTCAATGATGGAGGAGTGGGAGATGGGGCTAAGGATCCTCACCTCCACTAGCAAATGTGCGGTGGGTGGCTCTGGGGCTGGTACGGGTAATGGCACATTTAAATACCAAATCTGGTGACACAGAAAGGTTTTCCTGTGAACCTTCTCAGAGAAAAGAGGCAACTGAAGAAAAGTGACACCCATCAGGACTTCCCCTTCTCCTACGTGCTGCTATTATATGCCACAAAAGCTGAAACAAAGTCATGGAATATAAATACCAGAACAGATTCCTAAGTAGACAACAAAAATAAGTTAACATTTATAAAAAAAAAATTACATACAGCAAGAAATCTGCATATTTTTAAATAATTTTCTTTGGAAACAGACTTCCAGTCAGAATTCACCCCCAAATGGTCATTGCCGAATGTCTAAATTGCTCAGAAGCTGGTACCCAAGGTAGGGAAAAACATCCTTACATTTTTGGTACAACAGGAAACTTTGCTCCTCTCTGAGTTTACATCTTCTCCCCCTCCCACCACATCTTCAGTGCTTTTTGGGAGGCTGTGGAGTGCATAGAGCTTGCCTGCGTTTAAACAAAATAGACCACAACCTAGTGGCTTTTAATTTCTATATCCTTCTCTCCCTGCTCGAGTAAGACTTTGTACATGCACTAGGAGCAAAAGCATGGCAGATGGTCAAGACCCAGCAACTGGAGCAGACCCTGACTTCATTTTGTGGGGTTAACAGCACTCAAAACACCCTGAAATGCACCCAGGAGGCAATGCACACATGGCCTTCACTTCCTCCAACTCCAACCCTGGCAAGAAGGGCCTCCCAGGGCACTAAGAGGACAAGATTAAAACTCCTCAGTGGGCAGAAAGACTATAAAGTCTCTCTTGGGCACCTGTGAGAGACGGTCCACGATCCAGCCGTGTAATCCAGGAGATAGTCTGGTTCCCCTTTCTGCTGCACCAGACAGCCAGTGAGACCCTGGTCAAGTCATGCAGGGGTCTGTTCTTCAATTCTGCTACTGAATGACAGGGAGAAAAACCCCATCCCTTTGTCAGCGAGAATCATGCTGACAGATTCAAGATTGTCTGATGTTCAGAGGCAGTAGCATGGAGGACACCTAGGACAGCATCCACTCAGGTCGGGAGAGGGGATTTCTGCGGTATCTATTTGGGATGCTCCATCCTTGCAAGTGTTTGAGGTCAGGTTGGACAGGGCTTTGAGCAACCTGATCTAGTGGCAAGGAGACTAGACTAGATGATCTTCAAAGGTCCCTTCCAACCCAAACCATTCCATGATTCTATGATTTGGTTTTCAATACAAGCTGAAGTGTGAATTTAAATCAGTGGGATACACGGGCATCGCCCACCTTCCTGAGGCTTTACAAGCCTTTTTTGGGTAGTGAATTTGGCTGGGGAAAGCTACTAGAGAGAATTAAAAAAAAAAAAAAAAAATTCATCTTACAGCAAAACAAAGGCTCCACCTGCAATTGCCAACCAAACAGACCCTGGTCTCAATTCTGAATCTCCCACCTTTTGTAACGGCCAGGCTCTGGAGATGATCTCCAGCCCCAAAGGGAAAACTCCTCACAGCAAGCCAGACCCTAGAGCTTCACGGTGTTTTCTGAACTGCACGTTCTACTGGGACCACTGGGACCGAGGAGCTCCTGCTCACCTGCCCTCCCCTGGGCAGGGGGCAGACACCAGGCACTGCTCATGGATGAAGTCCAAGCCCCTGAGGAATCTTCCTGTGCTTCCCCTTCCCGGAACACAGACGTGCTCCACCTGCCAACGCCAACCCAAGTCTCACGGCCAAATCCTTTGCTAATGCCATGCATCCAGCACACAAAACTGATGCGGGGAGAGGAAAATAGGGCCCCCACTTGTTGCCAGAGCTGGGCTAACTTCTGCTAGCCACCCCACCACTGCAGCCACCCCACTGGTGATTCCCGAGGCAAAGAGGTAGGACAGCTCTTTGGAGACACCCATTCTTTTCAAGCCATTCAAGTACTTGCAACAAAGAGTTTCATGGCTAAACCTGGCAATCCTCCTGCTATTACATACAGCAAGAAATCTGCATATTTTTAAATAATTTTCTTTGGAAACAGACTTCCAGTCAGAATTCACCCCCAAATGGTCATTGCCGAATGTCTAAATTGCTCAGAAGCTGGTACCCAAGGTAGGGAAAAACATCCTTACATTTTTGGTACAACAGGAAACTTTGCTCCTCTCTGAGTTTACATCTTCTCCCCCTCCCACCACATCTTCAGTGCTTTTTGGGAGGCTGTGGAGTGCATAGAGCTTGCCTGCGTTTAAACAAAATAGACCACAACCTAGTGGCTTTTAATTTCTATATCCTTCTCTCCCTGCTCGAGTAAGACTTTGTACATGCACTAGGAGCAAAAGCATGGCAGATGGTCAAGACCCAGCAACTGGAGCAGACCCTGACTTCATTTTGTGGGGTTAACAGCACTCAAAACACCCTGAAATGCACCCAGGAGGCAATGCACACATGGCCTTCACTTCCTCCAACTCCAACCCTGGCAAGAAGGGCCTCCCAGGGCACTAAGAGGACAAGATTAAAACTCCTCAGTGGGCAGAAAGACTATAAAGTCTCTCTTGGGCACCTGTGAGAGACGGTCCACGATCCAGCCGTGTAATCCAGGAGATAGTCTGGTTCCCCTTTCTGCTGCACCAGACAGCCAGTGAGACCCTGGTCAAGTCATGCAGGGGTCTGTTCTTCAATTCTGCTACTGAATGACAGGGAGAAAAACCCCATCCCTTTGTCAGCGAGAATCATGCTGACAGATTCAAGATTGTCTGATGTTCAGAGGCAGTAGCATGGAGGACACCTAGGACAGCATCCACTCAGGTCGGGAGAGGGGATTTCTGCGGTATCTATTTGGGATGCTCCATCCTTGCAAGTGTTTGAGGTCAGGTTGGACAGGGCTTTGAGCAACCTGATCTAGTGGCAAGGAGACTAGACTAGATGATCTTCAAAGGTCCCTTCCAACCCAAACCATTCCATGATTCTATGATTTGGTTTTCAATACAAGCTGAAGTGTGAATTTAAATCAGTGGGATACACGGGCATCGCCCACCTTCCTGAGGCTTTACAAGCCTTTTTTGGGTAGTGAATTTGGCTGGGGAAAGCTACTAGAGAGAATTAAAAAAAAAAAAAAAAAATTCATCTTACAGCAAAACAAAGGCTCCACCTGCAATTGCCAACCAAACAGACCCTGGTCTCAATTCTGAATCTCCCACCTTTTGTAACGGCCAGGCTCTGGAGATGATCTCCAGCCCCAAAGGGAAAACTCCTCACAGCAAGCCAGACCCTAGAGCTTCACGGTGTTTTCTGAACTGCACGTTCTACTGGGACCACTGGGACCGAGGAGCTCCTGCTCACCTGCCCTCCCCTGGGCAGGGGGCAGACACCAGGCACTGCTCATGGATGAAGTCCAAGCCCCTGAGGAATCTTCCTGTGCTTCCCCTTCCCGGAACACAGACGTGCTCCACCTGCCAACGCCAACCCAAGTCTCACGGCCAAATCCTTTGCTAATGCCATGCATCCAGCACACAAAACTGATGCGGGGAGAGGAAAATAGGGCCCCCACTTGTTGCCAGAGCTGGGCTAACTTCTGCTAGCCACCCCACCACTGCAGCCACCCCACTGGTGATTCCCGAGGCAAAGAGGTAGGACAGCTCTTTGGAGACACCCATTCTTTTCAAGCCATTCAAGTACTTGCAACAAAGAGTTTCATGGCTAAACCTGGCAATCCTCCTGAAAAAAAACAGCAGGAACATCTGCTGGCTTTACCTGCGCACTGGCAAGCGACCATTCACCCGACAAGCAGCAACCACAAACCCTCTCAACATTTCATAGCAGCGGCGCGCTTTAAAGCATATGAGTATGTAGTTTAAAAAAAAAAAAAAAGGAAGTTAAATACAACAAAACATATGAGACCTGATACTTGAAAGAATGCAAGCCCTGCAGGTGCGTTCTTAACCAGGTGAAAGATGGGGTTTGGCAAGAGCCTTTTTTTGTGCGTACACGTGGGGTACAGCTCACATTGGGTGAAGGACGGATCTGGTCTAAGCCTGACAGTAGCACTGCAAAATCTGCTCCACGTATAATCAGGTAGAGTCTCCGTGGGGAAGGAATTCCCCGGGCTACTGAAAAGAAAGACCTTTGTGAGGCCTGGTTTCATAGCAGCATTTAAGGTTAACTGGCACACAGAAGCAGTTTTCTTTCTACACACTGGAGGAGAAAAAAAACAAAGGAGGGAAGAAGGGAAGCGCGTAGCCCCAGATTAGCTGACAGTGTCGCCGGGAGTATGCCGAGGTGTGGCTTTTTTCCTTGTGATCCCTTTTAACTGTGCTACTAAGCAAACTGCAAGCTGCAGCAACAGGGCTGGGGAGTCCCGCGTTACGCTTCCTTATTCCTGCATTACTGATTAACCAGACGTGGCTTGGTTCAGGATCCCCACCGCAAAGCTTCCTTCACTGCAGCCATTCCCCTGTCGCCCGTAAGCCAAACATGCAGTCATTTACAGCTGTCCGAACCAGCGTCCGTGTTTCTCTCCGCATCTGCTGAGGCCGCGTAGGTGGCTTCCACACTGTGCCATATTCCGTAGGTAAAGTAGATGATAAAGCCTGCAGAAGCCAAGGGGAGAGGGCACTGTTAGCCCTGTAAGGAAACCAAAACCCCTACTCACACCAACCCGCACAGGTGACACCAGGGATAAGCCCAGCCATCCTGACAGCTAGCTTCAAGCAGGCAGCCACTATCTTCCTTAGCAAAAAGCTATTAACGCACGCATCGGTCTTTAAAAGACAATCTATCCAGGCCCCAAATGGCTGATTATAGAATAAACTTCTCATGCTTTTCAATGAGTTCATGGCAGTCCCTTCTGCAGAGAGCTTTCGCTCTCCATTTGTGTGCCTACAGCCTCCATCTCAGTAAAATACATCCACAACTGATGCTGATCTTACTTGTTTTCATCGTAACAAATTTCCTGGGCATTTCAGGCAATTCAGCCTTCTCCGCACAGCTAGAGATGCAGCTCAGCTCCTTCAGTTCTAGAAGCACAAGCCCCACCACCTGGACTCCACTTCAAGGCCAGCCAACAAGAAACATTGCACGGTTTCTTGTTGGCAACAAGACCAATAAGATGTTTCACAGGTTGTTGTTTTGTCCTCACAAAGCCCTCATGACCCTTGAATTTAAAACAAGGCTTGAGACACGCTGCCTGAATGGCTTCAGTTAAGTCACCAAGGTTGCCCAAGGATGATGAGAGTGCAGAACCCCTCCCTGGTATGTTACAATATATTTATGGTTAAGAAAATCTAGTAACTTCGAACATACACAATTTTTTACTCTCTCAAACTCACCTATGAGCATCCAGACTGCAAACCGTATCCATGTGCCTATGTCTAGCTGCATCATGAGGTAAACGTTCACAAAAATACTCACAACAGGAAGAAGAGGCAAAAGAGGTACCTGAAAAAGAAAGAGGGATACATTACATCCACGGGGCAGATCAACAGGCAGGCAAGAACATCGCATCCCTTGTAAATGGGACGTGATGGCTGTTACCAACTCTTCAGTTGCCAGATCTGAGAAAAAGCAAGGCTAAACCAAAACGGAGGACATCCATCCACTGTGGGAGAGGGATGTGAACAATGGTGTTCACCTGTTTTAAGAATGCTTGTCCTTTTATGGTCTGGAAGGAGGCAAGAGGTAAGTTTTAGCAGCAATACTAAACACTTGTGGGAGGAAGGAGAGAAGAGGAAACCCAAGGACTGCATCATGACAGGCACCTACTGAAGACCAGGAGAAGGTAAGGGGAATGTGTGAGGAGGGACCTGAGGAATTTCATCTAGCAGGTACCTACGTAATTAAGCAATTTAGAGCAAATTATCCCAGAGCAGGAAAAAAAAAAAAACACCAGGAAACACTGTAAGAGAGCACTGCAGCTGTACCAAGAATGCCTTAATGATCTGAGATACAAAGAATGAGACAGTAAAGCCAAAATGCAAAAATCAGAATATACAGATACAGCACAGGCATATAAAGACAAAATCAGAAATGACAAGTTATAACAATAGGTTTGTGAATATGGTGAAACTAAGAGGAAAGTGAACTTTGCTCCTAAGGAAAAAGGAGATTTACAAAAAGAAACAGGCTGAAATGTTGTAGGTCTTTCTTGATTTAAGCTTCACCAAAAAAAACCCACATTTATGGTGAGCAGCTGTTCACATCATTAGAGAAAGGGGATGGACACACAAATTAGGAAATGGAAGAAAACAGAAGATGACTATTTTTCTAAATTAGGCTTTGTCAAGTCAGTAGGGACAAATGAGATTTCCCTAGGGGGGTGAGTTATGTACCCACAGATTGCAGAAGTGATCTCTGAACTATTATAGGCATCTCTGAGAGCTCTTGCTAGGCCGGTAAGGTCTCTAAAGATGGGAGAAGGGAAACAAATTACCTATTAAAAAGAAATACAGAAAAACAACTGGGGAACAAACCAGTCAGCCTTGGTTTCCCAGAGACTTTGGAGAAAAATCACTAGACAGTCAGGCTGTAAATGTCTAAAGGACAACAAGGAGATAAGAAACAGCCATTACAGATTTAGCAGTGACAGGTTCTATTCTTCTTTTTTCCCCAGACAGGTTAGTGGCTGAGGGGGAACATAGGAGGTAAAATATCCTGAGTGTAAGGCAAAGAAATTCCCTCAGAAGAAAGATCAGAAAATACAGTCTAGATGACAGTTCCTAAGTTTTTTGCTCCTACACATTTCTGCGTCCACTTTTGGGACCATAACCCCAACATGAGCTGCAAACACTGCCTTGGGCAACTCTGGATTAAATTACTAAAATCAGAGAATTTACTGGAAAATTGTAATTGAAGAGCAGTCAAAATGAGAGCAGTTTGGAAGATGGGATTAGAATCCAAAACTAATTTAATAAATTGGGGAGATTGCCTGAAATCTATATGATAAAACATGACTTGCAGGATTATATTGGGGAAAAAAACCCATCCCAGTGTTTAATATAGAAAGGACAGTGTGCTTGAACAGGGCAGGAAAATGACAGAGTTCTTCATACTTAAGGCTGTTAAAGAGAGAACGCTCAGTCCCCATGGAGAGTAAGGGATGAGTGGGACATGAAAGTGCACTTTCTTAGAGCCTTTTAGTGAGTAACCCTTTGATCCTCACACACAAGCTTGCTTCATGGGCTTGCTTCTCCTGTATCCACAATCTGATGTGGCCCTTCAAAACCATCCCCTTTCCCTCTGGTCTCTCGCTCTTCCATATCCTACAAACAGATGCTTTCAAAAGCACCGTCCTGCCCCTCCCTTCTGGCCACATCTCTGCACCAGGTTCTGCCCTCCTCCAGCACCATTTACATTTCCTTCAAAGTCCTCTACCGTCATTTCTGACCTGACCATGCGTGGCTTCCCCTCCTGATGCCCTCCTCCAACCTCTCAGCTAACCTCTTCAGCCCCGCTTTCTGTGCCAAATCTGCTTGTGCCCACAGGGCACTGCTGGGCAGCAGGCTTGCAGCGCTTCTGCCACGCTGCGCTTTGCAGCAACTGCCATTTGAGGTTAGACGGCAAGAGGAAACCACACTCACTGAGCTGAGCTCTGGTAGGACATCCCTTTATGCAATGAGCGCAGACTATGAGAGGTTACCGCCACGCTAGCGGGAGAACTCAAACCATCAGCTCTACTGGCAGCCCTGTATGGAAAAGTTCACATCATGCCTACATTCTCTGCACATCCATTTGGCCAAGTCCCCCCTTCTGATACAGGCCAACGCACACCTCCTCCTCCAACCACGTCTTTTCTAGCTACACCTCCCAGGACACGCACCTTAAAGGAGAGCTTGGTTTTGCTTTCAGGCTGTTTCCATATAATGAAGCTGACAAGAAGAACAAGGATGGCAGCAATAATCCATACAGCTTTTATCAGAATGCTTGGCTCAAGGGCAGTCAGGATACAGCTACCCACGATAAGGAAACCTGTGAACAGACACCAAAAGCTTACCGATTCTTTTTTTAGGAACAGGAAAAAAAGAAAACCCCAAACCCCAAGCAGGCAAAGCAGAATCTGAAAGCTCGGCAAACAAAACAGCAACACACGAAAAAGGTAACTGTAAGAGATATGCGCCCTTCCCCCTGTATATTGATTTCTTTTCAAGTTATAAATTTAATCTGTAGACCTTCAGTTATTTTGGCCATTACAAGAGCTCATCAAAATTACACCCAGGAGGTGAACTTTCCCACCATGGTCAGTACAAGGACCTACCAGCTGGCTCACTGCCCAGTGCTTACCAATGATAAAGGTTGAGATGTTCACCACCGAGCCAGAGAATTTGGAAGGGTCCGAATTTGGGGGACACAGTATGGCTTTGAAGGAACATTTCTCCTCTTCCTCTGGCAGAAATCCAGCCTGAGACTCACTGGTGCTCACAGACTCATTGTTATCTGTCTCCTCTGTTGTCCTAGCCATCTGGTACGCTAAATTAGGCTGCTCTGGCTGATACCTGGGAAAAGGGAAACGAAACAAAGAGCATATTGGTTTGGTGCAGGGTACTGTTTGTTTGAAAGCCACACAGATAGCCACGGCTGCACCCCAGATCACTATAGCGCCAGAACAGGCACACATAATGTCTATACCCTTGTGTTTCTGGGGGAAATCCAAGGGATAACGTTGTCATAACGTGAGCAAACGTGGTCGGTTACCATCACCTGCAGCTTGGTTACAATATCAGTGTTTTAAACTGAACAATGCTCTTCCATAAACCCTATCCTCTGTGTCACCAAAACATAATGAAGTGATAGCAATAAGAACTGGAGAAGAAAGCGGTAGGGGGACAGACAGACAGTCATAATCGTGCTGTTGGGTTATCTGTAGCAGTTCAGCTCTTGTGCTTTGGTGTGAAGGCAGCTGAACTAACAGCTCAGCAGATATCGCACCCTGCGGTGACATTTCTGGTGTCTGTCCCCATCTTTTCTGCTCGTTTGCCTGCTGACATAAAGGGAAGGAAGAAGCGAACAAAGAATGGTAATTTTTTTGTTGCATGTGCGGACAGCATTTCATTCAGCCAGGCCCTGATGCGCAACCACGTGGGTCTATAAAGACAAAAAAACACACTTCCAGTCTCAGTTCTCTTTTACAGAAGGTTTTGCACTCGACTCTCAGCCATAAGCCTGACTAAAGGAAAAGGCCATTTTGAAAGACACCTTAAAATTGTTCCTGTGGGGATCTGTTTGCAACGCGAGCATTTGTGAAACACTGCACATTGAGAAATGCAGCGAAATCCTTGGCTCCAGCCACAGCAGGGTATTGGTGGCAGGACCTTACAGCTTTGGAAACAATTCAGCTGCTACTTCATTAGGCAGCCAACGGGGCAGCCAAATCAGTTGCCCGGGCTGCTACAAGAGGGGGTGTCAGCTCTGCAAATCTATGATGGGGACAATGCCATACAATGGGTACAGCAGCTTGCGAAAATAAGTTAAGAAGCCATTTAGAGCTGTACGGAGAGGAGGGGACTGTGAAATGAGAGGACAAGGCAAGGAAAATTATCAAGGATTTTCAAGGGGTAGGGTGGACACCACAGGCAAAGAGCAACAGTATTACAGTACAGTGTTGGCCCTTCACCTGCTGCAAGATAGGTCTTAGTTCAAAACTTTTGCTGTGAGCAGGTAAAAAGCCTCCACCAGACTTCGAATAAGTCATTAAACACAAAGGTATTTTTCAGTAACATGATCTTCAAAATACAGTCCTCATGGGTAGAGTGCTGCTGTCCGTGAGGTGCCAAGCAATGAAGATACTCATTTTTCAGCTTAGGTTAGGGAAGCTGAAGGAGCTCAGCACTTCTAAAAGACATGCACTAAGGCACTGATCCTGCAACACACACTCAGCTTTTTTTGCTGCTGCTAGACTTTGTCTTAAATCCTTTTTCAACAGTAAGATGACCTGAAACTGTATCCCCGGTGGGAAAAACAGTGATGATGATACAGGCATCCAGGACCACACATCTCTTAGCAGGAGTGGCAAGGACCAAGGGTTACCCGAGTTCAGAGGACGCCCTCGCAGATCCAACTAGCACAATCCTCTATGAGCTTAAAGAAACTAGCTCTTCACGTGCTTATAGCTGGAAACGCTCACGGTTTTACTGGATCCATGGAAACTATGAGGACATCTGATCACTGTGTGGATTTCTGTCTGTGTGGTACACGAGAGACTGTTTCTACATCCATACCTCAGTACCAACACGCAGGCAGCCACCAAGGAGTAAGCCAGGAGGGTCCCAATGGACATGAGATCCACAAGATCTTTCAAGTCGAAGAGAAAGGCCATAACAGCTGTAGGAGAGGAAGGCGAGAGAGGGAAGAAAAATCAGTAATACAGCAGAACATGCACATCTCAGGAGCATTAACAACAATGCAGTACACCTGTGACTGTTGCTCGGGGCTCAGCAGGGAAGCTCAAGCTGTCCTGAGATGGGGAGAGGCAGGACTCGGCGCATGAATACCCCAAGCCTGGTGGGCTGTCCCAGCACAGCCTCACTAGCTGGAAGCAGAGGAACCATTTACTACGTAAACACCAGCCTGTTTGTCTCATATGGGTATGTTCACCCAACTACCAGCAATGAGCAGGCCTTTAAGACACGGCCTTGTTGCAGGAGTCAACAGCTGCAGCACCCCAAGGGCCACAATTATCTCCTGGAAGTAGTAGAGGGCATGGAGGACAGGCAGCACCTCACCCTGGTGTCTCAGCTCAGCTGGGGCCAAAACAGGTTTGTGTACACAACGGGACCAAGCATCAAGGTGCGCATCTTGAGTTAGCATGCCTCATCATGAGGGTTTCCAGAAAAAGATATAGACTACCATTCCTTCGGGATTGCCCTGCTTACACACCCTCGCCAGGCAACCCCTGGCTGTACAGACCTTCAGAAGGAGAAGCAGGTAAGCAGAGGACAGACACCGTATTCAGACATTCAGGTGATGCCACCGGATGTGTGAGAGCTCAGGGACCTCAGAGTTGAGCCTGGCCCAGCCTGTCCTCAACGCTCCACCTGGAGCCCAGCCACCAACCCAGCCTTTAAGCTCAGCTGGTAAGCGCTGCCCCTGCAGCTTCATGTGTGCTTTTTTTATTTTATTTGGCTCTTTTTTCCCCAGTCTGGACCAGAGGCCACTTGAAGAGGAAGGTGCAAGAGAAGCAGCTGTGAGGAGGGTCTATGGGTCCCAGCAGCAGTAGCTGAGCCCTTTCACAGGTGCTCAGAGACCACAGTGGCAGTCCAGCTCCCCAGCAGCTCCCCACCAAAGGTGGCACGTTGTACTGACGGCTCATCCTGCATTTGCAGCAGAAGGTGAAGAGGAAGCAACAAGGCTCTCCTCTTTACTAGGCATCACAAGGAAGGGGGAGGCTGGAAGAAGAGGGTAAGCCTTTCGTCCTTGCTGTCTGGGAGGTTTAATTCCCATATTCCTGGGGGGCCGGAAAAGGGAAGGGGAGAATAGGACGGCTGCCAGCTGTGACTAACTGGTTAACAAATGCTGGTGCCACAGGGGCCATCTGCCTGTCTCCGGCTGCTCTGGTGTCTTCTGCTGAGCTGCTACCCACAGGCGGTGCGGTGTCTTCAGCCAAGCCAGGCCAACAGCCACAAGGATGCTGGGGCACCACTGGCTGCCACTTTGCAGGGGGCTAATTATTTTTAAGGCCAGCAGAGCACCCGGGGAGCGGATGAAGGCAATACTTGGCATGAGACAGGATGGCAGCAATGAGCTCTGAGAAAAGAGGGACAGGCACACAGCGAGCTATTCATGCTTACCCAGCCCCTCCAGAGCATGTCCCAGAAAACTCAGGGCACCCTCTGGGATGTCATGCTGTGCAATATATCCGATTAATACGTGGGCTAGAGTCAGGCTGACTTATCTACCCCTAGGACGAGCTTATGGCTCCTTTCCATGCATTCATGCAAGTCTTTGGATCTTACCTGCAACGGCCCCTGATGTCACTGTTGCAATTATTGGAGTTTTTCTCTTCTCGTTGACTTTAGCCAAAAATTTAAAGAGAAGTCCATCTTCTGCCATAGCATAAATTATTCGAGGCATCGGAAACATGGAGCCAAGAAGGCTAAGGACACAAAAGGGGGAAATAATCTACTTATATCACCTCCTGTTGAGCACAGGCACACAAACGAAAGCAAGTTTATGGCAGTACAAACACAGAACAGGTGGCTTTCATTCACTTCAGCTTCTTCAAGGGCTCCCTCTGCACACCCATATTGCTGATAGCTGGCAACTGAGGCGCAACGCTAAGATTTTGGATACCTAAACTTAGACACAGGGCATGAAAACAGCCTTACTTTCAGGTACCAAAAGAGCTGTAACTTCTAGGAGCCTCTATGAGTTGCTCCCCTCATTGAATACATCTAAGTAGATCTGATACAACAGGCCTCCAGAATGCAGGAAAAGATGACATATTCTGCCTCCAGCCTGCCCTGCCTCCCATCCAGATGGCTGTCCTGCAGGCAACCTGCAGACAGACAGCCCTGCGTATGGTAAGCCCCATACATTCCAGAAGATGAACCCTGCACTACCTGACACAAGTCGGCTCTCCACCCAGCAGGCCAGGATGTCTCGTGGGCAAACTGTGCTTGCACTGTGGAGTTACCTCCATGACTTAGTCACTCAATCCAGATTTATATTCCAGAGATGCACCTGCTCGGTCTGCTGCTAAGATCGGAGTTTCTGAAGTGATACCGGTCATGTGCATCTCTGAAATCTACCACAGGGTGAAATCCTGAATAGCTCTGAGTTTCATCCCTGGTCTCATCTCCCTTGACCCAGGGGAACACAGTGAAGGCAAAGCCCTGACATGCACCATTTTTTTTAAAGGAGCTGGAGGTACACATCTGCTTTGAGAGATGCACAAAGGAAGAGCAGTGTCTCACCTGGTAGAAAGCGCACACAAGGAACCGACAGCCACTGCATAATTGGCTCCATCCCAACCCACATATTTAAAGGCATTGGGTAAAGGGCTATTCGTATCCAGCTGGTAGTAAGGCATCATTAGCGTCAGGGCAGCTGACACACCAAAATAAGCCACAAAGCAGATGAGCAGAGATGCCACGATGCCAATAGGAATGGCCTTCTGAGGGTTTTTTACCTCCTCGCCTAGAAGAAAGAAATTGATATATCAGCTGAACGATGAGCAAGAACTTTATCCCAACCTAGCGCACGCTGGCTGGGGCTTTCAAAGGCTTCGTGGGCAGTGAGGTGCTGTTTGACCATGATGCTGCTGATGGTCTTCCCCACCACTGAGCATACCACAGCCTGCTTGCTCCCACTTCTGCTGCTCCTGTCACTCCTTCTGACAAACATTTGTGGAGGCCTTGTAAACTCAGGCACAGAAACCATCTGGATTAAAAATGGTCCTTTCCCCAAAAAGGATTACTTTTAAGTCCAATTACTTCTGCTATCCCACTGACGGTGAAGGCCCAAGAAGAGTTCAATGATCACAAATGACAAGAAAATAAATTATTGGGCAGTTGTAGGGCAAATACTTGGGTGACCATTTCAGTTAGTATCTCCACCAGAACTACTACACAGTGAATACGGCACCATAGGTGCGCAGTTCCAGGGAAAAGCGGACTTCACACAGCATACATAGGGAACTTTGAAAATCCCTCTTAAAAAAAGAGGACTCCCTCTAGTTTTTATGGAAATTTTTCGACAACCAAGTTGGTACAAATGTGTAACAACAAAAATATCCTCAAAATTCAGGCACGGATTAATTGGGAAACAGCTTTGAGCCTTCCCTGTCCTACAAAGCTGCTCTTCTCTGAAAGCAAGAGATCCTGAGGTTTGGAGGATTTCAGGAGGATGAACCGATAAGCAGAGGCCCATACTCTTATAAGTCAAAGGCAGACGAATGTGTTTCTCGTCCAAGGAGAAGCCCTAGGGCTGGCTGGATTAATGGATCCAGCACTTCTCAGACTCCTTGGAACAAGAGGCAGTACTGCTTTATCTGCCTTTGTGATGATCTCCTCACTCTGCTCCAGCTTTGAAGTAACTCAGTTCTTGCCAAATGTGAAATTAAGGACAATCCTTCCTTTCTCCAGGGAATTGAGATTCTTCATAGCCAGGAGAAATATGACAATGCTGATGGTTTCTTTCTCAGATGGAGATCTCTGGACCTTTGGAGATAAATACTCCCCCTGATTCTGAGGCACAGCTTTAGGCTACAGATTTCCCCAGAGGCTCCCTCGTTCTCTGGCTGTTTAAACACTCCAAGCCAGTGGAGCTCCTTCAGCTGAAGGCACTCAATAATCCTACTCCAGAATAACCTGTTGATTAAAGCATCACCTAGAGTTAGGGGTCAAACTTCACTGGTCATACAAGGCATATGAACCTGGGCCTTCCCTGTTTGCCTAACTGGTAAAGCTGGACGTGTTTTCTGTGGAGTCTGACCTGGTTAGTGTCATCAGAGACCATCCATGAGATTGGGCCCTGCAGGCAAAGAAGAAGGGAGAAAGCTTGTTTTGTGGGTTATACGGTCTAGCTGCCTGCCACAGCAGCTAGAAGTCAACACTCAGGGCACCCAGGGACTTGGACATAGCACTTTGACTATTAGGAGCAGCTGAGCCAAAAATCTATTTTGGGCTGAGGTTCAGATGGATGATGAATGCAGTGTCCTGAATTATTCATTATCTGTGCTGTGCAACATTACTGAAAGCCATTCTACCATCAACCAGGTTCATAAGCGGAATGAAGACATCTTCCCTCTTACCTGTAGTAGCGATACAGTCAAATCCCACGAAAGCATAAAAACACGTGGCTGCCCCTGAGAGGACTCCTTTCCATCCATAGGGCATAAACCCTCCAACACCGTAGAGCTTTTCTTCCTGCGTTTGACTAAAAGGCATGGCACTGGGTTAGATGTCATCCTGCCTAGGTGGGAGTAACAAAACTATTCACATAGTTCATAACAAAATCCAAAGTTGGCATTTGAAGGAACATGCTCTCCCTTTCACACACTTGCATACTAATACCAGGCCAAATGCTAAGCCCTACCCACTGATGAGCTTTCGACTGGCCTGCGACAGCCTGGGGAATGCACAGAATGAAAATGGTTCATGGTTTGTTCCCACCACCTGTTTTTGGGGGCGGATAAAAATGTCTTGGCTAAGACAGGGAGAAAATAGCATCTATATTAAAATTCCTCTCCTAATATTACTGCATGTGTGTAGATACACATATTCATGTAAACATAAGCTTTTGAAAAAGCACAACATAACTCTGAAAGCTGAAGCCTGAGAAAAATGTAAGCCATCCACTTTTCACCTAAGATGGGCTCAGATGAAGTGCAGGTGAGCAGACATCAGAGAGCAATGCAGGGTGCTATCACTGTCTAAAATTCGCCCAGTCCTCATTCTCAACTTCAAAACTCCCTGTGCCAAGCTCATATCCAAACCATGTCTGCGACCCTGAGGGAGGAAAGGAACCCACAGCCCTGACACACCAAATGCTTTGCTGAGCCTCAGCCAAAGTTCATTAAAGTCAATAGACAGACATATACCAATCCCAGTGCACGCTGGATCAGGATCCCAGATCCACGTGCCCGTGTTGAGTCATGAATAACATACCCTTTAGTGCAAGTGACTTAGGTCATTTTTTCAGGAAGAAGTCTTTGTAAAGATGAATTAAGGCAATTAAATTAAATCCCAAATCTGCAGGTCTTATCAGGTGTAAGCATCTGTACTCTCATAGAAGCTCTGTTGAGACTTAGATGAAAACTGGCCTGTTACTTGCAGAAATAGCACAACCCAAACATGGATTACTCTGGATATAACGATAAAATAAAGTAAACCCCAGGCAGATTTTACAAAAATAGCAAGTGCTATGGGTCAAACAGCTACAGTTACACTTTGAAGCTCTTGCACTAATTGCTCCTTGCATGGGAATAGCAGTAGGGAAGGAGGGAGGACCCTTCCTACAGAAGCAATTTGTTCGCAGCAGGCTGAATTTTGCAGAGGCTCAATAAGCAGCTTGTACACAAGCCAAACTTGACCCATGCAGCATTTATGAATCTCTCCAGTTTTTACCAAACTGTGCTTCCTTGCAGGCCAGCATAAAGGCTTTAGCTAGCAAGCCAGGACTGAGCTGATGTACGTAGAGATATTTAAAGGCCCTCATTCTGTGTTGTACAGTCTCAAGCAAAAATGAACAGCCTTGTATCACTGGCAACCCTCATAAGCTCTTTAATTTTAATCTTGTATCGAAGACAGAATTTTGGCCAAGCAGCAAAATGTCATTGAAAATGGATTTGTGATATGCTTGCAGCAATGCTTTAAAATAATCTGCAACAATGCTTTAAAATAATCTGCAACTTGGCTTCATTTTACTGAGGCATTTGGGACAAGGTCTCCAAAAGGTACAGCGGTGCCTCAACAATATCGCCCGAGTGTCCAAAGAAGTGAGAGCGCTACACTTGGTCACAGCATCATACAGGCACCACAGCCAGTCTGGTCTAGCCTTGAGTTGTAAGCTGTCTGAAAAGCTCTTTTCTGTCAAATTTGGATGCTGTATTGGTCATGAGGCTTGAAATGGTCAGTTCTGCAGCAGGGCCCACGTTGACACAGCCTACCTCCTATCAGTTTCAGCCCATCAGCACAGCCTGCTTTCAGCAAACAGCCACCAAAACCAGCTTTGCTTCCAAGGCGTTTGGCAAAGGAGAGAGCCATCCCATTCACTGGTTTTCTAAATCACTCCACAAACCTCCCTTTAAACTTGCCATTGAAAATGCATCAATTTCAGAGCCGAGAAGAAAAGATCCAACCTACTTGGCTCCATAAACGCTGTGGCTGGTGTTGTAAATGTCCTGTTCAGTCAACTGCCAGTTTTTAATAGACCCTTTCACGAAGCCAGAGACCATGACGAACCCGAGGACAAGGATGTTGATGCAGGTAAACACTTTGTTCACCAGGGCAGATTCCTTCACGCCAAAAATTAAAAGCCCTGGGGAAAAAAAATAGGCAGTCAGGTATTCTGCCACCAGCAGCAGGCGCTGGGGGCTTGCAGAGGTAGCCCAGCTCTTTTCATGCTGTGCTGTGCCCAACTTACCACACCTCATTTCTCCACAAAGCCAAGTAGCTCAGGTAGGTCAGGATTAACTCACTCAGAAGAAAGATGAGGACTCCAGCCCAGACATTACTATTGTGGGATGTGACACAGCTTCCCACGCAGCACGCCCATTTGGCATGTTATCCTGGTAAAGTGCTTTGCTAACACAGGTAAGTTGCTTCCAACACTTTCAGCGCCAGCTCTGCTCACCTCAGGGTGCTATGCTGTGCCACCTAGACACAGATTCAAACTCCACCCAGCACCCCAGGTGGTTTTTCATGAAGGAACATTGTCTTAGAGGTCTTGGCTACAGGCAGAAGTTATGAACAACATTCAACTTTCCTTAGAAGCAGGGGAAAATGTGAGCAGGGACTGAATCCAGGAGGACAGCTACTTCTAGTGTTGAAGACACAGAAGAAGGTGGCATCTTGGGAATCCTGCTCCCATTTCAATCAGCAGGAGCTTTGCCAGTGAGTTCAATAAGAGCGGGATTTCAGCCTGTGGTCTTAAGAGCATCCATCTGAAGAAGAGCACGTTTACAGGCATTGGCAACCAGAGTCTCACGGAGGCGTAGCTCAGCCTCTCAGAATGACAAGCTCTGGTAACTTGTGTTTGCTCTTTAGGTGCCTGATTTTCAAGAACCCAAACCTTTAACCCAAATCTAAGGCAGCAGCTGAGGGAGAAGGTAAAAAACTTCACACGGGCCTGAGGAAGAGAATCACAACAGGGTGTCCTTACTGCTACTCCAAAGCACTTCAAGGACAGGGGAGCACCCTGTGCACTCACCTTTCGTTCTTTTAATATAGGAAACAGCCAGAACAGCCACATCAGGGAAGCGCGTGAGAAAACTACGTGCCTGCCCAGGAAAACTTGTAAGAAATCTGATACTCAAGATGGTGCAAGCAGAAATAAACTTGTAGTGCTTATATTTGGGACCAAAGCTGCTCACTCAGCAGCTTTTTGTAGAAAAGAATGGCTTGCTTTTTTAATTAAAATCCAGGGAATTTGCTCCACACAGGGGAATAAAGCCATTGGTAACCTGTATCATTTTACACCTTGGTAGTGCTAAGGTGAGGAGTTCTAAAATACGTAAATTATATCTGAGTTGAAAGACCAGGTTCTAATTTGAAACTAGAGCAATTCCTATTATATACAGATGAACAAAGAGGAAAATCTTCTCTCCCATTCAGATGTAGTCAGTGCTAGATCCAAATGCAAACCCAGATGCCAAAGCATCCCTTGCTTCTGAAGCCTGTCCCCATGAGCACAGCTCATGCTGCGAGACAGCTGTCCTGATCAGAGTGGGAAATGTCGGGATAACCTTGTTGGGGGCGACACAAGCTTCTGCGTTCTGGAAACCACAGAGGGGTACATGAGAAGCATAATTTTTGTTACTGCCTAAACTTGGCAATGCTTTGCAAGATCTAGTTGGAATAGAGGTAAAAGTTCAGAAGGATTTTAATTTTACAAATTTTCAAACCTTTTCCAAATTTTGATCAAGACCTTGGCACATTTTTAGGAAAAAAAAAAAAAAAAAAGGACCTGACTGTATATCACACATTTATTTCTCTGGACCATTCACTGCTGCAAACTGAAGCCCATATATACTTAAAAAAAACCCCAAAACAGTAGCACATGAGGTTGCTACTGAGTCCCATCTCTTTTCTCATTTTTCTGGCTCAAGGCACCAAAAATTGGCAGATTATCAAAGGGGGAATAAGGTTGATAAAGCCACAGAATGAAATTCTTATGTAATAGGATTTGTGGCGGGAAGGATTAAACTTCCATACCTGACTGAGGATAACAAGTCATCTTTTCTTTTCTTCCTTATATAAAATTTGATCGAAGGTTTTAAAAGCGGCTCAAAAAAATATCGAGAATGCTCCCCTTTAATTAAAAATCCTATAACCAGGCTATGCCCCGTGCTAACTCCACAGCAGCTATATAGGTCAATCCAACACTTGTAGCAAAGAAAGGGTCTTTAATATGTCGTCCAAAATAAATCAAGACTTTGTGCCTATTCCAAAAGCAAACGATCAAATTACAGTAGAAGGAGGTCCAAGGCTCAGAAACCTCTCCAAGGTTTTACCTGTTAGGATGATGATTATCACCACGGCAAAGATGTCTGGGTATTTTGCTAGCACTCCGGGAGCATCCATCGTCATGTATTTTTTACAAAATTCTTCAATGTGCTGGCCTATGATTTCATCAAACGTCGCGCTCCAGGCTCTGGCCACACTCGAGGTTCCTGCCAGAGGACAGAAAGGACACAGATAACCCTTTGTGGTTGGCACACGTTCCAAAGAGGGGGCACTTTGCATGGTTTTCGGTCGTAGAGGGCCTCAAAGCAATCTTGCATATACTTCCCAGGTGCTGGGAGGAGCGTTTCCTCTGCAGATCCAGCCCACAGCCTGCGTTCATGCCTAGCATCTGCTTTGATGCTGACACACACGGGTGGTGGGTCTCAGACTTATGGTCAGCTGACAAGATAAAAAAAAAAAAATCCTTAAAGTGGTTTGGCTTCTTAGTAAATCTCGACTTTGCTTTAAGATACAGCCTAGGCTGACCTTTTCCTTTTCCCCCAAACCTGGTAATTTCTACTACTAGAGAGGTCTGAGTCCCTTCTCATACCAGCAGATGTCCCTGGCAGCCCCGGCTGGGTGACTGCAGCCCAGGCAGAAGGACCTTACAGAAGCCAGCCAGCCTCCGGCAGCGCAATGGTGGAACACCAGAGCCTGGACCGCAACACTCGCCCAGCTCTGTAAGCTCTGCACTCCAGCAACATGCAGGTCTTCTCTGACCTCTGGTGCTAGAACATCTGAGCAGGATAAGGACTCAGATATAATTTACAGGTTATCTAAGTGTAAGTCAGCCTATTGCAGGATGTTGGTGATGATCCCAGCAAGCAGCACAACTCCTGCCTGCAGCAGGTGCTTAGACTTCCCCTCTCTGGGACTGCTGTTCGCTGCAGTTCCTGAGAGCACCAAGCCACACACAGCTTGCCAGGGGGTCTCAGGACAACCAAGTCTGGGTTAACCAAGGACAACCAAGACACTGTCTGGGCCAGAAGAGTCATTTCAGAGAACTGAAGTAGTAACAACAAAGAGCCACCATCAAACAGTGACAGCATTGAGTAAAATAAGTAGGTTTAGGTAATAGCCAACTTCTCCCTCTATTGCGTTAAAGTGGTTGTAGTTATACTACCGATGTCTTATATAGTACACTATATATAACAGCACCTAATTGCATGATATAATTACTACTGTACATAATTGCCTGGTTAAAAAAAGAGGTTGGATCGATTTTGGTTTGCAGAGCAGTTCCTCAGGGGACGCCGTCAGGGCCCCTTTCTACCTCGAACAGTTTGTCCTGACACACTCACCTGCGGGCGGCCGCTCAGGTCCCAGCGCCAGCACCTGCAGTCCTGTCAAACAATGTCCCTGCTCACCCCCAGCTAAACCCTCTGCAGCTGGGAACACTCACCCCCCCAATCCAGCATTGTGTCAGTATTAAAATAAGCTGCAGAACAGACCTGTTTGGAGACTCTTCTGTTCACTGAGACAGCAAGGTGCACAGCGTGAATGCTTTTAAAGAGGTGGAACACCAGTGCCATCAATTTCATCTTGGAGAACTACAAAAGTTATTGTATACCACATTACGATTTTTCATCTTAACTTTGGCACAATTTGAGGGAAGAGATTATTTCTTTAGTGCTATTTTGTTTGTCCTGGCTCTAATATTCCATGTTCTAGGGCAGGAACAACCAGCTCCTGCACGTGCTATATTAGATGCCAGTTGCTTGGATGCCAGTTCCATGTAACCATCAGCTGTTTATCCCGAACTCTCTGTAACTAACAGCCTTGAGGGAGCAGGGGGAATCTGACATTCTTCCAACATAGCAGACACCTGGATAATATCTTACTGTTGCTAGAGAGCACGGCGCAAAAGCATTCGGCTCATATCCAGGAGGATTTACTAGTCCTGGGTCAGCATAACCTTGCCAGACAGAGCTGGCTCCTGCCTGCAGCGCATGGCTCCCAGGAGAGCTGCTGAGCTCCAGTGCAGGGCTCGCTGCAGGAACAGGCGCAGGCTCGGAGGTCACCACCTGCCCCAGGAAACCCCCGCAGCAGCTACTCTCCAGGGATGCTGTTACTCATCGCATTACCAGCTCCCACCAGCTTCCAGTTCCTGAAATACTTCCCACAATCTGGCACGGTTCCCCAAACCCACATCATCCCAGAAGAAAGTTCACACCAGATCCTGGTCCTGGACATCCTCTTCCTTCTGTCTAGACCACGACCAACCAGTTGAACGCCCATTTTTGCTCCTCAGCCACCTCCAAGGCTCCACACACCAGTCCTATGCCAAGCCAAATCACTTCAATTAATTACAAGCTATTGGCAACCCATCACAGGACCCCAGGATTTCTTTTTCCACCCCCACAACACTTTATGAACAGATGTCCGAGAACCTCAGTGTGAAAACACCAAGTTGGCCGAGCCCCTTTACAGATGCAAGCTCCCACCACCCCACCTGGTTTCGGTAGCGCTACTTGGCATTTTCTGCAGCACGACTGAGGGAAAAAAAATTGGCTTTCTGCCCCTCTCAACCCCCGGCTCTGAACTGCAGCGTGTGCCTGCCAAGGTATCTTTCTTCTCCACGCCCCCGAAGCTGCTGGGAGTTGTCCTTCCTCACAAGAGGGGCAATTAGCGCAGGGAGAAAGGCTGGGTAAGATAAAGAAAAGAGACCTGCTATAGCTCATATCCTCCCCCAGTTGTTTTTCCTGCTCAGCCACCCTTCCTCTCAAATTATGAGGAAGCCAGTTGCAAATACGCAGTTTTGTCACAGGACTGAATTAAAAGTAACAAAGTTGTGTTTGAACACATTCATGGATAATATGTGCTTTTTTTTTTTTTTTACTGAGTTTTCTGCCTTGTGATAATACACTGAGCAGTCAACTCTGAAATGAAAACTGAGGCAGTCGTTCAAAAGCCATTATGAGAAGACAAAAAAAAAAAAAGTCTCAGAAATACCAGCCTCACCCCAGATCCTGGGAGTGTAACTTTCAGTATGCAAATCTTTTCATCGTGCATTTGCAGAATCAGGTTCTGGGACAGCATCCACGACTATGTCAGTCATTTTAGTGGTCCAGTATCATGCTGGGAAGGGCCAAATAGCTAACTAGATGAGGAGCATGGAGGAGACAATTTATCATTACCTTTCGGGAACAGAAGATAAATCACCAAGAAGTCAGTTCAATTTTCCTACGTGTTGCCTAAGCAGAGTCCATTTTAGAAGTCTGGAGGAAATTATACGCTTACTTTTTTTTAAAACTATTTTTATCCCCTCCTTGCAGTGAACCTGATTCACAAAAGAACCGCAGGACTCAGATTTCCTACGGAGATGAGTTTAATTGACTCTGGCTTTTCATCCTCTCATTTGTTATTAAAAAAAAACCCCAAAAATAAAAGGAGGAGGAGAAAAAGGTTTCAGGTAGTACACAGAGCAGAGCCAGCCCAATCTCAGAGGAGCAGCTGCTGCGTCACTATATCATTCTTGATATAATCTTACCCTCCCCAGCACCATGGGAACTAATCTCCAAGGTAACAGTTACACATCCCTTAAAATGCATAATTTTTTTTTTTAAAACCCTCCCTTTAATAATTTAGCAAAACATCGGTTTTCATTTTAACTAGTAAATCTTTACTCTCAACTTGCAAGCTGGTTGCAGCCTTAATTACACGCACGATGACAAGCAGCATGCCCAGAATGTGCCTGAAAAGACATGAATCCTTAATTAGCAAAGTGCAGCTTAGTTTTAATGTATCAGCTGAGTTGTACATTGCACGATCTGACCTTAATCCAAGGCCTCTCCTAGTGGGAGTCAAGGGCTTAGAAGCGATTTGGCTTGGACATTTCAGAGAATGCGAACCTGCAGATCACCCTAAACTTAATCCTGCAGCCATTCATGAGACAAAAGTCTGATTTCCGGATACTTTAAACAGGTCTCAAAGGGACCAGGAATTAATCCTTGATGAGCTGCTGTGTAAAAGCATCCTTCTGTCAGCAGCTTCTTTCTCAGCAGAAGGGACACACTTTTGCTCCCTGGCGAGGGTGCAGCAGCCAGGGGATGCCAAAGGGATGATGTGGAGATCCAGAGGAAGTCACACCAACAACAATCCAGCTTCAGGACAAACCCTCAGCCTGCAGCACATTACTCACCTCGCCGACTGACAGGAGCCACCAACAACGCACCCCACAGACGAGTCCCGAAATCCTAGGTGAGCGCAAAGAGTGCAGTATCTATTTTGTAACAGTAACATGGGCACCCAAACAAGGCTGATCTTACAAATCAGGCTGCCACCCTGGACTAAAGCTAGGGTCTCGCAGCGCACCCCCCGTACTTACCAATAACATAGGAGAGGATTAAATTCCACCCTGTGATGAAGGCCCACAGCTCGCCCACGGTCACGTAGCTGTAGAGATATGCTGATCCAGTCTTAGGAACTCGAGCACCGAATTCTCCATAGCAGAGTCCAGCCAGCACTGAAGCCAAGGCGGCAATCAAGAAGGAGATAACGATGGCAGGTCCTGCGTTTTCCCGTGCCACAGCTCCAGCCAGTACGTAGACACCTGCACCCAAAGTGCTGCCTACACCCAGAGCCACTAAGTCAAATGTGTTGAGGCATCGCGAGAGCCGACTGTCTTCGCGAGTGCAGTCCACGTTTTTCCGGCGAAGAAGCTGGTTTCCAAAATTGATAATTTTCTGACACTCCATCTTTGTCTTTGGGCCTGCAAGAAAGATGCCACCATTACTCCCTGTACCAGGATACTCCCTGCAACAGCATCACTGCACAGGTACACTGCTACACCCCTGTTACATTTCAACAAACGAATCTTCCCACTTTCTACCTTTTCACATGGCAAAATATCTCCTTTGGCAATTTACCTATGCGTAGCACAGAGAATTAAAACAGGCGTTTTCTGCTTCCCGCTCCCAGTCACGCTGCAAAGCTGACACCATCCTGGGAGAGACATGGCCCTCCACCCCAGCTCCCACCCCACTCCACAACCCCCCAGTCCACAGACAAGTGGTCAAGCCGAAAACGCATAGCCCATCTTTCAGATTTCAGAGCAGTTTTCCTGGGCTGGGAAATAAAGAGAGACATATATATATAGAGAGAGATGTACTTACATATATTTTTTAAGTCTTGGGGTGAACTACGAACTGGGCATTACATCCCAGAATAAGGCAGCACACGTGCTACTCTGCCTAGAGTACAACATGACCACGTGCCGCAGTCAGTGACACCATTTGCAGCCAAACAGACCCGCTGGGACACTTCCCCTCTGTAAGCTCCAGCCACGGGCAGCAGCATAGGCTGCTGCTGCCTACAACTGTGCGGGCTGAAACAGATATAATTTAGGAAAAAGGACACAGAGAATCGAGTTTTATTTAACTTGGATGTGCTGAGGCAAAGGCTCAAGCTATTTTTCATTTGCAAGGATTGAAGTGAGAGCACGCTGGGGCTCCCTGAATGTCTCTGTCCCACCCAGGACAGAAGCACTGCATGACAGGGGTGTTAAACAAAAGCGTGGGGCAGGGTTTCCAGCCATGGTCCCATTTCAGCAACTGCACTATTCCTGTGGATGGACCTACTGGCACAGTCAAACAGCGGCGTGCAGCGCCTTCAGCATGTGAGCAGCTCAGGCACAGCTCCCCTGCTTAGGACATTATGATGAGATTAGGAGCGGGGTAAAGCAAACCCCTCTCTGAGGAGGGATCCCTTAGGAAATCCTTCTGGAATTTCTCTTCCCATGAGAGACAAGCATCTTGCAGTGCTACACCGTGGGAAGATTTTGCTATGCAACTCATCAAGCCTACAAATTCAACTGTCTGCATAGGCGTCCACCTCACGTAGACAGGAACAGCACTCACTAAAAGCTAAAATCGGTCAAACCAGCACGGCCAGCAGTGGGGTCAGCTCCTCCAAGACATCTGTGGAACCAGTGCCGTTAGGGAGTCTGTCCCTTCAAGATTTAGGTCCTTGGACGCAGCCCAGGTATGGAAGTTTTGTCTTGCTCTTTCTGAAAAAAATGAAGTACGTTGCTTCAAAATCGTCCTTGCCTTTAGAGAGCAGCTAGAGAGCGCCTCCTCACAGCATTACCTGAATCCATGAGCACAGCATTAGAAGGAATTTCTTGCTTTTTACACTGCCAAGTCTAGCCCCAGTTGTCACAGGCAACCATGGTGTAACATCAAGGCTTCCCTTAAAAATTTCTAGGTGCCTTATCTCCACTGTTGGAAAGCTCCACCAACACTCCTCTACTCTCCAGCCAAAATGCTTTAGTAGGCAGCGTTTACTCAAATGCTCTTGTGCCAAGAATAGCCTTTCCCCACTCCGGTGGTGACCTTAGTGTACCTTTAGAGATCAGTCATGACTTCTCAGCCTTCATTTTGCAAAGGTAAGCAATCCAAGCTCCAAAGCCATGGCCAGACCCTTGCCCTGTCTGCAACTGTTCACCTCTGAACCACCCTCTGAGCAGCAGTATATCTCATTAGCACCCTTCCACTTCTTGCATCAAGAGGAACCATCAGAAGAAGCAACAAGAGCATCCCAAGAGCAACCACTAAGAACTCCAGTGGGTATCTCCTCTACCAAGAGATACCCATTTTCCTCTCCCAGTCCCCGACTTCTCACTGAAAAGTCCCTTTTGCACCATGCCAGTTTCCTACTAGTCCTCATCTTCCTAAATAACTTCCTGGGTGGCACCCCATCCTTCCTTATAACCTTAAAAGTGAAAAACAACCTCACCAATAGTCACCCACCTCCCCCATGTCTCTTATCAAATAAAACTCTCAGGTGAATCTGCCAATCTCTCATAGGTAAACTCACTTATCTCTTATCTTACTTATCTTCCCCAGTCAATAGGCACCACCTCTTACTTTGACAGAGGTTTCACTTTGCTGGTTCACCGCCATTTTCATGACCTTGTTCTTTCTGATTACCCATCCCCGACCCTCCTCTTCTGAGTCCGCATACCCAAAACCACCAGGGTGAACCTAAACCTGAGGACAAAAGGGGCATAGATAACACACCCCAACACCCGATGGGTGCTCAGCCCACAGGAACAGCTACTCCAGGATAACCTCCCCTGTAAGATGAGTCATGCAGACATCAGATTCTCAGCAGCAACCGCTTTCTCTGCAAATCTACGGGCTGTGTTACTTGCTGATGTGGACACAGCCTCCAAGAATGAAAGTCATCTTCCACCTCAGACTGCATCGTGTAGCTTCAAGAAGCCCCAGCCTGCTATCCACACTGCACCATAAAGCCCAGCTTCAGCAGCAGGGCTTTAAAATGTTTCCTCATTAATTATGGAAAAGGAGAAAGGTTGTTTTATTTAGATGCAATGCTGGACTGAGGCATTAACTTTCCAATGAATAGCACCTTGTATACCAGAAATGGAACAGCAGTATACATTGCACACCAACGTCAATAACATGCTGAGAACAACATGTAGGCAAAAATATTACTAAATGTAATTTACAGTACGGTCAAGTGAGATTGGTACTTCATCAGCTTCGGCTAAAACCCAGCATAAAAGGTGAGAAAATACACGCTAAGAAACTTAATTAACTGAGTGAGCTATTAAATCCAATGCTTCAATTTTGTCACCACAGCATCAACTACGAAATCAAAAATCCTCTTCATTTTTCCAAGACACCAGTCATAAGCTCTGGCTTAAATCCCTTCCTCTTGGCCTTACGCTAACTCCCCTACTATGAGAAAGTAATTACAACTGCAGGAACAAGGCTGAGGATTTACAAGTCCCACCATGTCAGGAATTGTCTCATCCACCAACTGCTCCCAAACAAGCTCCCGAGGGACACGGATTCAGACTAATGGAGAAAGGCAGGCCTCAGGCCAATCTTACAAAACTCTCATTTGGTGAGCCATGGGAATTCCCAACACACACAGAGAGGGAAAACTATTTTTTCCCTTCAGAAGGAAGACAGACCTGTTTACTTAAGTGTCTTCATACCTCAATTTGCTCACGCAGTCTCCTTCCCACTTGAACCTTACCCAAATCCACATCAGCCAGGATTGCTTTCAGCTGGACACCTGCCCACCTCCCCAAAAGGAGGGATATGGCAGTCCTAAACTTTGAATTGGAGTAAGATGACAACAAGAGCACTTCACTAGAGCATCCCCTATGAATTTCATTGCTTTCTAGGACAACACAAGTCCTAGGCTTTGCTTAACTGCCACCAGAGTGATGGAGAGATCCTATTGATGCCTGCATCCTACTAAGACCACAGCGATGGGGCCAACCTATCCACCCTGCCCAGCAGTGGTGGTTGACACTCAGTCTGGAGCTCCGGGAAATGGGGAGGAGCCCAGCACTGCGCACCAAGAAAAAAAAAAATGCTACAGAAGATAGAAAAAAAGCCCTCTGAAAAAACCCCAAAGAAATCCGTGCCATAAACTGCAGCCAACTATGAGCAAGATACCCACAGGAGATGTGTTAATGGATTTATTTTCCAAAGCTACTGTGAAAGTCAAGACCAGTTTGACTAAAAAAATAAACTCTGGATTTCAGGACAAACGCGGGTTTATTCTGAGGCACAGAAACATCACGAGATGCCAAAGGACCGGTGAAGGACTGGTTTACTCCTTGCTGAGTCGATATTTATGGCAAGTTTTAGACATTCAATGGCCTGAACAGAGGAGTTCGACACAACACAGAAGAATATGGGAGAGTCCCAGCTGAGGCTATTTGCAAAGACAGAAAATGGAAAGGAGGCGGAAAGATGGCCCAGCTCAGCAAGAAGGTGAGAGATGAGCCAGGGAGGTCTGCAGAGACACACTGCAGCCGGGATCTTTGCACAGAGCCCCCGGGTAGGCTTGGATGGACCCCTGAGGCTGAGCTGGACCAATCATAGGGGAATGCTGGAGAAACTGAGATCTTCCTGAGACATTTCACCCTAGGTGAGGCTACAGGTCCGGGCCACCCCAAACTCCAGTGACTTATGCACTGTTTTGTGTTCCACACAAAGCTCCAAGGAGGACACGCTCCGTGGTGAACAAAAGCAAAAGGCAGAGGTCAGGCTGTGCAGTCTGATGTCATCTTTGCCTAAGAAGTGCCTCCAGGTGCAGTGGACCAAGCTTCTCCACAGGTGAGAGCTGCTCTCCTTCGTCCTTCCACCACCACTAACACCCAAGGAGCTGTGGATGCTAAGTGTCCTCCAGGATTTGGCTCAAGGCCTCTACTTCCAAAACACACTGTCTAACAATAACAGTAGACCTTTTGTTTCCTACCTAGCCATTTCACTAAATGGTGTCTCGCAAAATAAACATGACTTGGTGTTCCCAAACCATTGGGAGTTTCATCTCCGCATTGAAAATGAAGGCGGATCTGGTATCAGATGCCCTCCCTTGCCACACACGTCATGACAAATCACTTCTTGGGCAAGAACATGGCTGGGGAGGGGCAACGTCCCCAGGGAAGAAACAGCCCCTCACTGCAGGGATGGAGGATCAGGGTAGCAGCTGGGCAAGGTTTTCGGCAGTGCGGGAACATGAGATTTATTAATTAAAAAAAAAAAAATAAAATCAAGTCTAGTGATTTATTTCAAGCTCATATAAAACTCAAGGGTATCCCATAATAAACATATTTCAAAGCTATTTCAGGTTGAAGGCCCCTCAGGCATACCTACAGGTGTTCACAGTTCTACCACGGCTATCAAGACATAAGCAGAACTGCTTTTTGTGGATAATTTGTTTAGCAGAAGGGCTATTTAATTATGACAGACCTAGAAATTACGGCCAACATCCTGCAATTGGCTTAATGCCAGCAGACAGTGCTCTCCTGGCTGATCTCAAGATCAAGATATCAACTTCGTCCTGTCCCCAAAAGCATTAGAATATCTAGGTGTCTCTCTTCTGAATAAAATACCTCCTACAGCCTGCAGACAGCAGACGGGGAGCTGGGTGCAGGGCACGGTACCCACGCTGCAGCCACGTTCTGCATCCCTCGCACACAGCGCTGTCCTTCATCTCACAGATGACTGATCAACATCCTAAGCATCTCTTACATGTCTTTGTTGCTTTTGAAACAGCAGGTACCAAATCAACCTTTCACTTTCAATTATATTCACTGTAGCTTGGCAAAGAGACCTTCAATAAAGACTAGTGGGATTTTTTTCAGAACAACCTTTTGGTTTAGCAGGATGCAGTACAGGGGCCGTTACACCTCTGCCCAAAACCTTTCCTCTGATATCATTTGTTATCTTTGCAATTGTATCAAAGGGTGATTTTGGCGGAGATTATGATTTTTCCCTCCTTAGAAGTTGGATCTGGCTGTGATCTTGCTTTCTGAAACAGACGTTCTTGCCTTTGAAGTGAGGAAATGTGTTCTGGGCTGGTTCCTCTCACTCCCACTCCCAACCATACTGAAACGATGAGCCTTTTTTTTTTTTGACTGTACAGTCAGTTCTTTTGTGGTGTAACGCAGTCTTAATCACATAAACCAATATAATTATTCCAGAAATGTTACCAGATGGTACATATCCACCTTCAAGTTGAGGAAACTTGATCTGAATGAATGTAGATTAGCTTTGTTCTGCATACACCTAGTTCTCACCCCTGCTGTAGCTCCAGTTTCTCCAAGAAACACTGAGCTGCAAGCCCTGGCCACCCAGACCTCGGGTAGGAAATGGATTCATCCC
>NW_009647838.1:1282359-1298914 GCF_000708025.1 Charadrius vociferus
AGCGGAGTGCTTTGAGAGTGGTGGGAAGCAATGACATACCTAGACAACCTAGAAGGGTGGACCCTGGGGCAGGGGCCACATCCTCCAGTGAAATCCTGTCCCACTGAAGTCGATGGCAAAGCTCCCACCGACTTCAATAGGGGCCGAATTCCACCCACTGCTACTGGTCCTCATCTTTTATTTACAATGCATTTTATGTTTGTTACTTTTGTTCCCTGTCCAAATTCTTGTGCCTTGACTGTATTGTATTTTCAAATAAAATCAAATAAAATATTCTTCCTCCTCTTATCTAATGGTTAACATACCTATTATATCAGGTTGATAGATTTCCTTCCCCATTAACAACATTTTAAAAAGGGACATTCTTGAAAACAATCCCGTAAGAAAATAAGCAATCTTACATCTGGTTAACAGCAAAAAATAAACCATAACAAACATCTGTCCAGCTAAACATAAAACACCATGTGTAAAAATAAGCTGACAGGGCACCATTTTACATAAGCAGTACTATCACTTCCTAAACAATTACAATTTGTTTCAGCTTCTGAAAAACCACTCCTTATCTGTTTCAGGGCCTTGCTGCTCCTGAGAATTTTCTTCTCCAACTTGCAGAAGAGCATAAAATTAAAGCCAATTACGCAGAACGAGCAGTTTTCTACCAAGAAAAAAATGAAAACCCAAGCCTGACCCTGCTACGTGCCCAATGAACTCCCCAGGCACCTCCTCAGAGGAAGCATGAGCAGAAATCCCCACTCAACATTGCCCCACATACGCTTATATCCATTTTGAAACACGCGGAGACCTCTACTGCCATCAGTACTCCTCTCAAGTGACATCCTGCAGACACTCTTATTCTTCCTCAGCGTCCTTTTGGTCTTCAACAAATGTCTCTCCCATACAGCTGTACCACCACTGCTACTATTCTGCAGAACAAACAGTTCGTGCTTATGCCACGTCAGTATGTTTGGCAAACAGTGTGGAATGGGTTTGGCCATCTATTTTCAGTTTAAACACAGGTCAGCTCCCTGAACAGGCATGTAGAGATGATGCCAACTTTTTGATCAACACACAGGTAACAAACCCATTCGGGAGCCCTTTCCAAATGGCTGATTTTGCCATTTCTGTCCCCAAGGCAGCACCCTTCACAAAGGACTCCTATGCAAAAAAAGAAGACATGGAAACCCTCAATTCCTACTACTGCCGTTAGCATTACAGATATTTTGGGGGTGTCAGACTTGGCTGCAGACTCCTAGATGCAAAGAGGTTATGTTGTAAGGGACCACACCAGAACCACGGAGTGCTTCTTGAAGCATCATTCAGAAATACAATGAGAAATCAAGTCACAAAGGCACTTCAGCCCCAGGTGTGATCCATTACAGTATAAACCAGGAATCTTGTCAGATATGCCCTTCCAAAATGCCTTGCCTTGGAAAACTTCCAACATTTTGTTGCATTACTCCGAAACAAGTGACAGAGCAGAGACAAGACAGCTACAGCAGATGCTGAACTTTCCCCACAGACATTTGAACACCTCTTGCAAGACTTGTAGAAAGAGAAGCAAAGGACGTGCCATCAGACCCTAAGGTATGCCTGGCTGTGACCCCAGCAGCTGTGCTGGACAACGCAGGCAGTTTAGGAGAGGACATGCTCGGGACAAGTGCTGAGAACTGACTCAGAGGCTGTGGTCACAACCATTTGCAGATGCCTGCCACCAGCGAGAAGGCTGATGAAAATAAAGGCATGACCAAGCGTTAGCATCATGTGAAGCTGGAAGATATCCCACCATAGCAGCAGCCATAGCAAGGCATGGAAGCCTGAAGCCAAAGTAAGTGGAATTCTTTGCATTAGTTTCACCGTGTGTACAGGGATGCTGTCCTGATGAAGTATTTTAACCAGGCAAGGAATGTTTTGTCCATGTGCTGTCAAATTGTTCCTTCTTGATTGTCATAATTTTATTTTTTCACACGTGTGCATATGTATGCATATATCTCAATACACATTACAGAAATGTAGATTACATCAGTGTTACTGATACTAAATGTTATATTCTTTGCCAATTTGATCATTAAAAACCATGATCAGCCACTAGCAAGGCATTTGCTACTCAAAAGGAGGAAGCCATCCAGTTAAATATAAACTACACACTAAACAGAGATAACAGCACACACACGGGTAGGTGTGCAGCATATACAAAACACAATCTTAAACCTGCTTAAAGACACACTGCCCGTAAGAAGGGGACCCTATTACCCTCTGCTGAGCACAGCTGCTTTAACAACACAAGGGAGGTGTTGCTGGGGGACCAGCCTGCTGTCACAGACGGCTGGTGATGGTGCAGGTTTCCGTTCCTCAAGCTCCCAAGCATTAGGGACATTTCCAAGACAGCATCTCCTGCTCTTTTCCAGGCATCTCATAGCCCTGGAGAATTTCTTCCGTTGGAAAAGGAGCCATGAGGTGCTCTCTCTAATCCTGTGCCACCCACTTACCAACAATCAGCCACTGAAAGGGGAACACCAAGTTCCACTGGACATGAAGAAGGTCCTGGTGCTCCAGTATTGTTTCTGGAGAACGGAAGGGTGTTGCAACTCACCCTCCTGCTTTCCAAGCTGTGACACCTACTGCCCCTACCAAGGTCAGAAACTCCTCTCCCATCCCAGGATGACTTCTGAGAAGGCAAAGACCGTCCTTTCCCCCAAGTCCAGACAAGAAGTCTCAACTTCCCCAAAATTTCAAAGCAGACAAGCTTCAATGTTTTGTCTCAATACCTGCAGAAAACTCAATCTGGGTTATCTGTGATGATACACGAAACCCATTTTGAAATGAGTAGTGATCTTTGACCAAAATAAAGGAGGGAGGTTCCTGCTCTGAAAGTCCTGAGGGGAATGCTTCAACCTCCCAGAATTCAAGCTTCAAGATTTCCAAAATGGAAGTTCACTGATGCCCATTCTTCTCCACAAACCTTCAGCCGTGGTTAACAGCAAAGGTGGCTTGCAGTAAGCCACTCAACAGGTAAAAGGTTGGACAGACAATAATTCCCCTCCCCGGATACTGCAGAAACACACAATATATTAGGCTTAATTTGCAGTGGGGAATTTGATGTTAGGATCCCTTTCCAACTGCAGGCACAATGAAAGGCTGGGGTAGGATACAAGATGAGTCTCCACCACCCAAGCACTGCAAGAAGAGGTTAAAGAAACACCTCTTAAATACAAACTGGATATAGCGCATCCTGTGTCACAGCAGGGAAGACTCAGGTGCAGCCAATAGTATGTTTGTTTTGCCAGGTTTAAACCATGAAACCAGATAGGTTCCTCTCCCCAGGCTACCGTGTATCACCCCTCTAGCTCCACCAGAATAACCACCTGGGAAATCCTGCTGCAAATGACATCACTGAAAGAAACCCAGTACTGTGCCTACAACTGACTGGGTGGCAAGTCACGACAGTCAGCAGCCAAGGGAGAGGAGAGGGATGGGACACTTTCCAGGACGGATTCCCACCTGAGGAGTACCATCCAGCAAAAGGTGCCTTCAGTGCTGTCTGCCCTTTTAGGCCACACCTCAAGACTTCAACTGGTGAGGACCCTCTAGCAGCTCAAAACAGCACCCAGCTGTTTGGAGGAGGAGGAAGACAGCATCGCATTGGCCATCCACAGCTCCTCAGGGATCAAAAAGTTAAGGAGTCTTGCCTAGCTGATAAAGGGCGTCACACCTCTCTCATTCCATGAATCACTATTTTCTGATGAAAAAGCATCTAATTGAAAAGTCTCCCACCAGCTCTAGTACAGTCTCCTCAAATAGTTCCTCAGCATGGCTCCAAATTACACTTTGCAAGAAAATTGCTTGATTTAACTCCCTTCATTTGTCATAAGACCCGAGGGGATCTCCACTGATAATTAGACTTCCCAAATGAAAGCCTGAAACAAATTGCCAGGGATCTACTCAAAGTGACACATCACCCATAATCTGCCAGGGGCTCAGCCTCAGTATCTTGTAGAAAAAAAACCCACGCTCTGGGAAACTATTAAATAAGAGAGCTTCTGTCTTCTTAAACCCAGATAAAAGTGACAACAAAGCTTTGCTTAGCCAAAACGCCTGGTCGTGCCATTCAGCATGCACCAGTCATGGTCCTTGGACGAAGGTGGGAAACGTCCTTTAGGAGATAAGGAAGCAAGTTAGACAGAGACAGAAGTTGGTTTGTTATTAAAACAGTAGTGGAGAAACAAACAAATAAAAAATTAAGAGTCCCAACCTTCATGCAGAACAACAAACACCATCCTGCACAGACATGGGACGCATCCGATGAGACAGACTGAAGGAAGGAACAGACTTCCCCAAACACCATCATTTCACCAGGAGGAAGGGAACAGCTGAGTGGGGATTTTCAGGTGTGGACAAGAGGCAGACCAAAGCGGGTATGAATCATTGGATTTTGCAATATTCCCCGAGCAGCGGGGAGCAGGTGGAGGCCAACAGGCAGCTCATGGTGAGCAGTGGAAGCTCCAGCTGGAGGCAGGGCCACGCAGCAGCAGCAGACCTTAGTCACCCTTGTCCAGCAGCCCATGGGCATCCTACCTGAGCAATGTGCCAGACCAGGGATCAGGGCTTGGCTACCCAGAGTGTCTGCAGGTCACATGTTTCTCAAACAGGCACACTCTCAGCACTGGGGCATGGCTTATCACCATGCTGCTGTCCCAGTTAAAAATTTCCTCCGTTACCATAACAGGTTGTGAATCGAAGCAAAGGAACCCTTTCCTTTATTGAGAAAGCAGGAAAGGTTTTTCTGTGCAAGAAATGGAAGTGTTTGAAGAGCTGTTTTAGAGGAAATGCTCTGCAACAAACTTTGGAGGAATTGCTCGCACAAAGGAGAGCTCACCCCGCACTGGACATGCGCTCATTCAGGGAGGAAGGGGAACAGAAATTCTAAGTGGCCAAGTCACAGAGCTCCCTGTGCCTTACACCAAGATGACTCAAGGTTTCTGAACAAGGTTTTGCTATCCTCAGGTATCTATGTCTGCAAATTAAGTGTTCGAGGTCAGGCTAGACAGGGCTTTGGGCAACCTGGTCTAGTTAAAGATGTCCCTGCCCATGGCAGGGGGGTTGGACTAGGCTATCTTCAAAGGTCCCTTCCAACCCAAAGCAATTCAAGATTCTACAAAACATCAAATTATGCTACAGCACTCCTTTGGGCTTACGCGGTCAAAATAAAGTCATCAGAAAGTAATTAGAATATGTTTTCGTTAATCCAGGAGTTACTCTACTGATTTGGAGCCCATTCTTAAGGGCCTGCCCCACACAGACCTCCAAGTCGGACCTGTCAGCCCTGCACCCTGATGGGGATGTTGGATAGATTCGACATAGCGGAAGAATTAAGAAAAACTTCCCTTTTCTGAAGAAACTGAAGTTAATTTCTCATTAAGCAAGCGAGCTGCAGTCAAAATTATATTTCAACCTTCTGCGGGCACTTGCATGACTACAGACCTAATACCAAAGCTTTTTGCAAATATGATTTACACCATACCAAAGAGAAGCCTAGTGTGAAGAGAGCCAAAACGTTTGCTTTTAGACCCAGTATTCCCACATTCCAGCCATAATTCAAGGGCTGGGGAGGGATCAGCTCCTTCCAAGCCCCACGTGTTCATCACTGCAGGTACAAACAAGCACTTCACGGCCCCCTCAGCTGTTGCGCACACCCACGTACTCTCCTGCAGCCGAGAGGATGTTGCACATCTGCAGTTTCAGGGCTGGCTCTTGACAACTGCCTAGCAGACAAGTCATTCCCACCGGAGAGCTCCTCAGGAAGACCTTCCCCTGAGAGACAGTGCCCTGACATGCACTGGATTAACAGCAATGACTGAATGTTACTATCAATTCAAACCAGTACTGCTCTTTCACCAGACATACCCCACTGCCCAGGGTCACTCAGTGCAGAAGGAGCCAACAGCATATGTCTCGGAGTGGCCACCAATGCCCTGGCTGCCTGGGAACAGCACGAGGAGCAGACCATCTCACAGAAGGATGTCCTAACTCTGAGACAGGCCGGGCAGCCCAAACCAAATCAGAGGGAGATGCTGAGCACTGATGGTGCGGCCACAGTTGCAGTGTAACTGGGATATGGCGATGTCCCAACTCCCTGATAGTTAATGACCACCCTCGCACCAGTCCATGACACATGCGTGCCTCACCAGGGACCGTTGTTTTGGGATGGGAATTGGGCTGGGCAGGGCAGCCGCAGAGCCTGGCTGCCAGGACAACAGGATATGTCCACATCAGTGTAGTCTAGACAGACACCCATGGGAAAAGAGCAGAGTGACGGTGCAAAGAGGAGCAGAGGAGGTAAAGCATGGGGCTGCATGAAGGAGAAAAAAAGGGGAGGTGATAAAAGCCACCTGCCACCCCACACTTGAGGCAGAGGGTAACCACCCTCCGGGATAGTGGCCAGCACGCCCAGAGCTGATGGACACCACACTCACCTCCTGGCCTGTGAGGAAGCCCTGCTCCTTCAGCCATCCCTCACCATGGACAGGGTGGTGGGCACACACTTCTCACCTGAGAACAAACCATCCCGGCCACAACTGCCCATCCTGGCTCTCCCAGCCCGGCCAGCACCGCTACCTTGTGCTGCCTCCAGGTTTGCACCAAGCTACTCACATCACATCATCTTCCCACCTTCCTCCCCTTTCCCAGGCACCTGCCCTCCACAGTATTCCCGGCCATCATGAGTGGAGAGGGCAGCTAAAAGCAGGCTAGTGGTTAGGAATAGCAGCGATGAAGAATTTGGTCTTTTTTACAAACACTACAAGCAGTTTCCATGGCAGCTTCGCCCACGCACTTGCCTGCTTGCTGTTAAAACTTCACGCTGCACAAGTCGCCCACTTTCGTCTCGGTGTTTGACCCAATCCTGCCTGGCTCTGCAGTTCTTCAGTCCCGTACAGCACCAGAGCTAGTACAATTCCCTATGCAAAAGGACAGAAGCACTCAACTAATTACAAAAAAAAAAAAAAAAGCATATGAAATGGGATTACTGGTCTGATTGTGAGGGAAAGAAAAAAATCAGTTTCAGAGGTGTTTTGCAAGTAATCCCACAAGCCATCACTGTAAAGACCTGGCAGCTCCTAAGCACTGATGGATTTACAACAAAACGCCTCTGAAAACTGCATCCATTTTAGGCATTTAAGCCTAAAATAAGTACAGAGCACAGCAAATGATACAAGGGTGATGTTTGACCAGTCTGACAACAGGGTAACCAGCTCCTGTTTTCACAGAGATATCAGACCTCAGTTTTGACATATTCTACCTAAATAAATCTTATCAGAAAGGAAGTACATCACTGATGTGGAATTACATTTCACAGTGAGGTAGGTGTGGAGTTTGTTTGCTTTGGGTAAATGCTCTTTTTTAGCCATGAGTTCACCATTCAGCTCTCCCCTGCTCCCCGATGGCTGTGCTGCAGGAGGAAAGAGGCAAAAATCGATGCCCAGGCTGCACCCCTGGGTTTGATACAGGACCAACAGAGCTTTCTGGCCCCCCACAATTTGTTGTAGCACATCGGGGTGACAGGAAGATTGCAATGTCAAAAACACTGGTAGCAGGCAGTGCTCAGAGTTAAGTCAGTGTGGTCAAAGAGGCTGTTGCCTAAGGAGAGTTTTGTCCCCATCTAACCCAAATGTTCAAGGCTGTGTGGGGAAGGGCTGGGGAAAGAAATGTCCAAGCACAGCCCATTTTATATTTATCTAGGACCCCTTCTCAAAGTATGATAAAAGACTTCCCCTTCCTGCCTGGGATCAAATCAAGACTTTCTGGAGTTTGGATTTTTTTCCCCAAAAAGTGAAGATAACACCCACCAGCCAGATCAGGTCCCACTGCCGACAATGCCACGCAGAGGGACCCTGCACCCCCTCAACACGGGGGCTCCACACTGGCCAGCACAAAGAGCTATTTGGGCAAAAAGTTCATAACCATCCTAAGGGATGCTGAGAAAGGCACAACCCTCATGTGAAGCTGGGGGAGCAGTGAGAGTGGGGACGACGCAGAGGTACATGCAGGTAAGAAATGCAAAAGTTTGGTAGATTTGGCTAGAGCCCAGCCATGAGGCCACTGCAAAACACAGTGTGGGCGCAGTCCCATTTTGCACGAGAAGAGGCATTACCTTGTAGCCAGCCTTACAGTTTATTTTGCCGTCTGTGCGGCAGAAAGCCAGCTCTCACAACCCACCCATCGCCACGAAGGCAGCTTGTTCTGGCTCCCTCAGAAGCGCAAGTCAACTTGCAGAAGAGATTAACTCCAAGGAGCAAAAAAAGATTTGCCATGTATTTGTCATTTCAACCCCATCGGCCTGGCAGCTGACCAATTTGTAGGCTAAAACCTTACCCGAATTTCTGATTTTATTGGAATTGCCAGCTGCACCTCCCTGCCCCAAAGCATCCCCATGCAGAAGCCTGGTCTGCCCCAAAACCTGAACCTGGAACATGACTACAGGAATAAGTGAAGCCACTCAGCACATAGTCCTGTCGAGGGAAGTTATATAGCCACCCTTAAAAATTATTGTGTCCCTATCAGCAAAAGTATCATGTTTGGACTAAGTGTTCACTTTTTATTGGGATAAAAATTACTAATATCATTCAGTCTGCTAATACATTTTAAAAACTTTATTATATTTTTCCACATCGTCATTCCAGCATCAACGGAAATCACTCTTAATTATATTTATAGGGCTGGGAGGGTACACAGAGAGACCTAAATATGACAGTTTCTGAGAGGTGTTGCATTATACATTTCAACATACTTCTCTGAGCACATCCAGTGCCATCACTCCCCATGTCACTTACGTAGAACAAGAAACTTTGAAGTGTAATAAGCTCTGCTGCTGCTAGGCTCTTTAAGTGACAGCAGGAAGGAAACAAACTACTGGCTGTAAATATTCTCCTTAGTTCCATTGCAATGGGACTTGCAAAAAAAAACCCCAAAAACAAACAAACACACACCCCAAAACAAACCAAAACTGAGTGATTTTAAAGCAAAATAACTATGAAACAAGTGATAATTAGCATTTTTCCCCAAGGGTCTGAACAGCAGCATGAAAAGCAAAGAGCTGCTATTGTGCTTTTGATGGTGCCCTGCACCATGCTGTTCTGCTCTCCAGGTATTTCCTTCAAAGGAAAAAGCAGGTTCAAAAGTACTCTAACATCTGTGATGGTTTATCTGGAGAAGTCAAAGCACAACAATGTGGCTTCATCACTTCCACAAGTTTCCTTGAAGGACATCCTTGTGTTTCTTCACATGCCAACGAGGTTATGAGGGGTAGGATTCCTCTCAACTAGCTTTAGCCAACTCCGAAACAGATGTTTGGGCTTCGGGTATCATCTTGCCCCTCTCTGTAACCAACACGCAGAGAAAGGCACCTCCAAGTATAAATTTATCCCTTCAGAGGAGAGATGGGAATAATGACCCTCCAGAGACACCTGCCTTCCCTAGCTACTGCAGGGCTCTAGCAGACATCTACGAAAACTCCATCAGGAACCCAGACCGCTCCTCAAGACAGAAAACAGACTGAACCTAGAGCCAGCAGAAGTGAAAACGCCTCAATGGAGTCTGACCTACCTTTCTGTGGGCAGTTCATAAAAAGATGTAAAAGTCTCTAATCGGTCTTCGGGGCCTTAGCAACTCAGAAGTCCACTTCCCTGACAAGAACAACGCCTCCTCCTAACACTTGCGTTTCTCAAAAATAAGAGTTTTCTGAAAAAGGCTTTGGATTTCAGGACTGCCTGAGCACTGATCCCAGCACCTTCCGAGCAAAGCATAAATGTTTTGCTCCTGCTCTTCTCCAGTTACTTAACTGTTATGCTTTTCACTCTATTGCTTGTGTTGGTACCTTTCCTGAACTGAAAAGATGCTAGAGGCCAAATTCCCACTTCAGTGTCACAGAAGTTCTTATTTCCAAAATCGCAGCAAACACCTATTGTTCTTCTCCTCCAAGATGTGGCACCTCCACCCTAATCCATCACTCAGCCACTGACTTCTGGGTCTTACACTCTCTTTTTGCTCAGGGTGCCAGAACATTTTTCTCCTTTCTTCCAGCAGATTTCACAGCCAGAAAGGTCCTGCCTAAGGCACCTGTGGTCTGCACCGGTGGATATACAATGGTGCGGTACTTTTGCTCTTCAAACCTCTATCAGCCAAGTTCTGATAGTGATTGAAGACACACTTTTAAATACCTGTTTTGATCACTTCCTTTCTATATGGCATGCACATGCCTTTATTCAATGTGTTGCTAAAATAGTGCTGGACAAATTAGTCAGATCCTCAATTACATGACTTTTTTTTTTTCCCCCTACAGTGACAATTATATTCTACATTCATTGTCAACATCTCTTAATAGCTACATGATTCTTATTGCAAATAACTGAGGAAAAAAAAAAAAAAAGAAAGGCTGCTGCTCTATATAAAGCAAAAAAGAAGAGAGGTTGATTTTGATTTTGCTGTATTTTTCTTAACGGCCTGCTCTCAGCTTTCAGAAGCTATAAGCACACAAACCAGTCTGATGCACAGACTGTCACTGCAAAATGCAACAAAGAATAAAAATCTTCACAACACATATGTTACAGGTCACCCTGTTTTGTGAACTTTTTGGAAGGAAAAAAACAAGTAGCACAGCACGCAGCCGCATCCTCTGCTTGGGAATTATCTCACATGGGTCATCAAACAGCTGTCAGGCAGTGTGCAGCCCCAAGTGGAGTATAATCAGCAACTTAAGGATGAAAGTCTATATTCTGGCTACCTGAGCCAACTAATCCCCTCTGGAATATTTTCTAAAGATATATCACATAATTTACTTTGCTAGCTGAAATGCCTTTCTAAGAGAGTCACTGAAACAAAATAACCTAGCTCTACAAATTCAACAACGCAGTTTTTCCAGCAAGTTTATTTTAAGAATCTTTCACCCAACAAAAGCAAGCTCTTCTTCAGATTAAGGAAACAGTTCATTTATCAAATCACAATAATCCCTTGCACAAGTAAGTAAGAGTAAGTTTACTCCTGCCACATATACACACGAATAACACCTCCCTCCATCAGCATTCCCAAATGAAACTACTCCTAGCATCACCAGTGGTCTGATTTTGTTATTGTTTATAGCTTGTACTTTTTTTTTTTTTTTCCACTCCTTTCTTATTTTGCAGAATTGGTTTTGCTTACTGACTCCAGATTCCACAGGAGGGCCTTCTGTTCTCCCGTTACCCCCAGAGTTACACCACCTCCCAACTCCACTGCAGAAGCAGTTTGGGGAAGCAGATCCTCTGGAAGTAAGTTTTCCCAAGCCCCGATATCAGCATGCTTTACCCATAAAATTAAGAGGTGATTTTGCATGGTATTGCTTTTATAGCAATGGAAAGTGGCACTAAACCACCCCCTATAAATACCCGACAGCCAAAGCAAACTCACCTTTGGTTCAAGTCAAACCACTGAACTGACGTGGTCCACTGCAGACACACAGAGCAGCACTGTATCAGTGTAGACACTGGTTTTCTTATGGCTCCAAGCGCACCAGCTGCAGAGGTAAATGTCCCTAGATGCTTGGTACTGCCACTGCCTTCTACCTCCCAGACATCAGCGTCCTCTCTGCTCCGTGCACTGAGCTATCTGTGCGGGATCCCGGATCACTTCACTCAAACACTGCTAACTCGGGTTAGCGAATATTTTCTAGATACACACTGTACTATTTACTTTGCTAGCTGAAACTTAAAAGACGTAACCTAGCTGCTAACTCAAGTTAGCAAAGACCTATTACTGAAGCAGCCTGTGCTACTCAGCCTCATATGAGCTGAAACGAGTCAGAGGAGAGCTCTCTCAAGCCTATCAGCCAGAAAACTGAAACAGCAAATTGCCTCTGCTGCTGGGATGCCAACGAGCAGCCACCAGTGGCAAACTTCTCAGTAGGCACAACTGCAGCCAAAGATGATGCGCATCTACGCTACAACTCAGCTCTTACCACCTATACGAAAATACCTGGCAGTGTAAGACAGTCAGGCTCGCACGCAGCCAGGAATAATACGGGTCATGGCACACAGGACTATTTATTTTGAGAACACCTTCTCATTTGACAAGAACGGGTTCCAGGAATAAATAAATGATCTGGTACAGTGGATTTTAACCGGCTGCCTGAATCAGTACCAGGGACAAACCCTAGTTAAATAAAAAGCTCATTGTTCAATTATTTTTTTTTTATAACTCCAGAATGGCTTATAATAAACTTTCAGAAGTAGATGACTGTCAAAGAGCCACAAAGTTTCAAGAAAAGCATAGCTTGCTCAGGGCAGTAATTTTGCAAGTCCTCAAAACCTCAAAACTAAGCAAAATCCTCATCCTTGTAATTTAAAAATTAAATGGGCGAATAATATCTACAAGGAAAGATACAAACAAACAACAAGGATGCGGAAAATAATGAGGCAAGAGTGAATTGCAAAAACTGTACAGCTCAGAAGAAGCAGCTGGGATACTTGTCTGGAAGTCTGGTGAAAAGGAACCCAAGAATTATTCCTCATCTCAGGGAAAGGCAGGAGAAAGAGGTGTAAGAAAATATGAAGCTCAATACTACCATTAAGTAGACAGTAGTAAATTCAGTATTTTAGTAAATATAGCAATCGCATGAACTCCTCGGAAAAGGGGTCAAGACACGGCATCGCAGGCACTGAGGAACAGGTTAGATCGACAGGAAAATTTAATGAGGGAACCTGCTCAGTGAAGAAGCTCGTAGCACATTTTTTCCTATAGCAGTTACTGCAACTCCTAAACACACAAAACCGCACCTCTACAAAAATAAAGCTTTCTGAACTGTTTTTCATTTGAGTGAAAAAAAAACCACCCAGAAACTCAAAAATGTACCTGGAACAAAAAATCTCACAGTATTTTATTTTGGAAACTCTGAAATAAGGTAGTTCTGTACCAGATACCATTCACGGAATTTATGACCCACCACCTCGGTGGTCTCCAGCAGAGTAAGGGACCCTGGCAAGGGCATCAGCTGCTGACCCACCATCGAGGGAAGGCAGCTCTGGCCAGCGCTGCCAGGGCGAGCAGGGTCCCAAGGTTTCTACAAACTGCGGTGGGAAGGCGGGAGCCCCAGTTCCTCATCCCTGACGCCCCCAAACTGGCCATGAACCACAGGCAGTTGTCAGGAATGCTGCAACTGGTGGGCCTATCACAAGCAGGTGATAGCCCCCATGTTTTGTTTGACCAACAGATTCAGCTATGCCTGTTTCTCTTCCCCCCCCCCTTTTTTTTTTTTTTTTGTAGGTTTAAGTAGCCAGTGACATTGCAACAACGGCACTAAGCAGGGAGTGCTCAAACAAACCCACCCGTAGCGCAAACAGCCACGACTCTTCCCAAAGTCACTGAGGAATCCAAGAACTTCACAAGTTCATTGAGATAAACACTTAGACATTTATAGTACAGACTTTTACATTCAAGCTAACCCCCAATGCCTCCTTTTTTAGTCAGTGGAAAGCAGCTTTCAGGACTCAACTCATCTGCTTCGGCGTACTGGGCCGAGATGAATCACAGCCCAGGAACTTCCACCCTTCCCCTGGCTGACCGTAATGGGAGCCAGGGCTGACTACCTTAGGCATAGATGACTACATATGGCCAGATGAATGCCACCTTCAACACGCGACAGATTTGCAAGGATTTTGGCCTTAGGATAACGAAGGATGAGGATACAGCAGGTAACAGACAAAACCCTATGGTACTGCCAAACACACTGACATAGATAGCAGAGAAGATTCACCCTGGGTTATTAACTCTGGGTCAGTATTGACTGGAGCTGGTCCAACCAACTCTGCCCAGAACCACTGAACTACTTCCCCACACCACCCAGTCTCCCAGTTCTGCCGGTCAATGCCACTAGTTTCTCCAAATACTTGGTTACGTCAGCAGGACTTCTTAGCTCATCCTTCAGGAGCGGCAAAGGGGCTCTGCCACATCCCCATCTGCCCCTTGGCACCACTGTGGCTCAGCAAATAAACCTCGCAAGGATGAAGTCAGCATCCACCAGCCACATCTGCAGCCAAAGTAAATCACCCTCTGTTCCTCCTGCCTCCCACTGCATGGGGTTGAACTTTTGGCATCATTGATACAGGCCAAGAGAAGAGAATTAAAGGCACCGTATTATTTTTTTATGCTCTGAAAGCTGGGATACAACTGGAAGTGACATTTCTGAAAGTCCCATTAACCTGTCGCAGTGGGAAACTTGATAGACCAAGAGTGAACAAAAGGTAGTAGAGGCAGTAATTGCAACAAGATCCCTGCCCTGCTTCACCTGAACCATATCTCTCCCTGCCTTCTTTCCCATCTGAGGCTAAGCAATGGCCACCACACCTTTTTGCACTTCCTCTTGCTCAAACCAGACCACCAACGGCACTCAACACCAGCTAGACTGGCACACATCAACCCTCGCTCATGTGTCACGTCACCTACAGCAGAGACACAGCACTCAGGCACAATGCGGTAAGGGGATGAACCCTACCTGAAATCTGGCACATCTGGCAGTAGGCTGCACAGGAAAAAGAAGAAAAAAAAAAAGAAAAAGAGGGAATTTCAAAGATGTCAACAAAAATACAGCTGAGAGCGGGTTACTCTGACAGCTGGTTAGATTAGAGAGTTATGGGTTCCCTTTTTTGTCTAAGCTAATTCCTTCTGTATAGCAAATCCTTCTCTCTCCACGTGGAGTGAAGAGCATATTGCGTATGTACAATCACACGTCTCACCCACACTCACAACTGAACTGCCTGAATTAGAAGCCGAGCTGGCCTCAGGTTTCCGTTACAGCCCACCCAAAACAAGAAGGCCTTCTGAACGCATCTCCTCCCTGATAAGCACAAGCCTACCAGCAGCGAGGCTCAAAACTCTACATATCCCAGTAAAACAGCAAAAATTGTGGACTAAACACCCAGGAGTCCTCCTGCTCAGGGAACGGGCTTATTTCAAAGCCAATTTGACTACTTAAAGCATGCGTGTGGTGGAGCACAGTCAAGGTGTCCCTTCAGGTCACTCAAAATGCAAGATACTGAAAATACATGAAAGGAAAATAACTTTCAAGAGCTGTGGCAATCAACAAACTTGCACGTTTTTTGTGCCACAGTTGGCACTTGCAGATATGCAGCCCGTGCAATTAGAGTCCCTCCTCTTCTGCATTATATAGAAATCCTGTCTAAAAGGCATTTCAGTTGACTGCTGAAGGCAACAGAAGTCCACAGAGGACCTGACCAGAAAGTTAAGTTTCTGCCTATTCTCTCCAAGTGTTCATTGTATTTGCCTCTGACTTGGAGACGGTAGAGACAACCAAGCACCACCGAGTAAAGAGCTTCAAGAGGCAGAGCTGTCCCACTGCAGAGGGTTCCACGCAACACCTACACGTGTGACCACGTCTTCCCCACTTGCCCCCGTGGCTTAAAGGAGCCCAGAGCGGTGGGCAGAGGGAGGCAGGGTGTCCACTGGTTCACCTGATGTTGGCGATCACCACAAGGCTGTTGCTCAAGTGCGAAGTTAACGGTTCTGAAGGACCACACGTAGGTGGCAAAACTACTCAGCTAAGAGAAAACTAACTCATAAAGCTGCAGCACCATCATCACCTTGGCTCTTCTGCCTGGATCTGCAGCCTGTAGAACTCTTTAGGGCTGCAACTGCCTTTCTGTCCCCAGTCTGTACAGCACCTGCAACAATGACACCCTGCTCCAAAACTAAGGCTTCTACCAGCCGACAACACAACTAATGAGCATTTCTGTACGTAGTACCAATCTTTCTGCCCAGCCTTAGCTATATATAAAATCCCTCTTGAGGTTTTCTAGGTTTCCCCCTCCCGCCCCCCCGGCCCTATCGGCCACAAAAATTCACACATACATATGCAAAGAAGAAGAAACCCATGTGTCAGTCATGCCGGCTACCTGCAAAACGCTAACAAACAAAACGGAAACAAGTCCCTCTCCTCGCCATGGGGAACAGGTTCAGGAACAGCAGACTGCAGCAACTCGCAGGGCACGGTACCGACTTGAGCGCTGCGAGCGATACCTGCGTTTTGGGTCAATTCTCGGTCTCTTTAGCATTTTTTTAAGAGAAAGCAGAGCGCAGCAGGGAAGTCGCTATATCGGGCACGGAAAGACTGCCGGGGAAATGGCCCAGGGTTTCTCCTTGACACCTGGGCCTTCACCCCCGGGCGAAGCACGCCCTCCACGGCACTGCTGGGGTTGGCAAAGCAAAAACAAGCATGGAAGAAGCAGGTGAGGTGGGAAACACGCTCGCACTGGGATGAGTTTCCCACCACTGCCCCATCGCTCCGGGAGAGGGAAAGCACGGCCGGAGGAGATGGCGATGCTCCAGGAGAGGGAAAGCACGGCCGGAGGAGATGGCGATGCCCACCTCCGCATGCTGCCCGCACCCCTGACGGCGGGTCCCATCCCCGCACCAAGCAAAGGCCCTTCCCGCATTTTGGGGCATCCCTCCCTCAGCAAGAGGGGCCGAGAGACGGTCCCCCCCCGAGACGGGGAGGGGCGGGGGGGGGGGGGGGGGG
>NW_009647838.1:1299329-1311166 GCF_000708025.1 Charadrius vociferus
GGCCCCCGGGTTGGGGGGGGGAAGCGCATGGGCAGGCGTGGCGTGGGAGGGGAGCGCGGGAACACGCAGGTTTCAGCATGTAACCGGGGAACGGCGTGGGTGGGCGCGGGCAGGCGTGGCCGAGGGACGGGGAGGCGGTCACCTGCGCGGAGCAGGAAGGGGCTTGTTCCTCAAAGGCGGGTTACAGGCAAACGGTTGGTGCCACTAGTGCAGCTGGGATGGGAAACCTGCTTATTTCTCCCCCCCCAAACCTGCTTATTCCCCCCCCGCCTCGGATTCCGTGGAGTGAGGAGTGGGTTGGACGGAACCCTCCGTGCAGCCGTACTGCTCCTCACGCTCTGCCCGCTGGTGAACTTCTGCAGAACACGGCTGACCAGGTGATGCTGGGATGAAATGGATGCGGTGGATAACGGCGGAGGCTGGTGGGCTTGGATTAGGCTGTCGACATTGCCTAGCATGAAGCGCCGTGTCCCCAACCGAGGAAGCAGGGTGTTGGTGAAATTGCCACAACTTAGATGCTGGTATCTCTATTACACACATCCACAATTAACTAAAATGAGTCCCATTCTAGAACTCCTTTCTGGAGTTCACTCCTGGAGCTCAGCCTTTTTCTGGCATTAGCTCTAAGGCTGAGATTTCTGACAGAAGGCCACTGTGAAATAAAACAAGCTACACAAATGAAATACCACTACCGATTGCTCCAGTACCACCTGCTATTGTCTAACTGAGAGGTGATATTATCATCACCTTCAGCAATTTGGTAGTGTACGACTTAGGTTCATCCAGGCTATGCTAAGGAACAGATTAAAAACCCTGAGGGACGTCTGGATACAGTGGCAGTCATAAGATATCCATCTCCCCTAACCTTTGGCATCTATGGTACAGATATCTCCACATGAGCACATCATAATAGCTTCTCTTACGATCAATGCACAAAAGCAGGTATTTGTGGAGCAAAACTCATAAATCTTAAGAACATCTGCCTGGACCACACCAATAGTCCATGTAGACCAATGTGCTGTTCCCGAGAACAGTCCAAGCAGATCTGCAGGGAAACTATGATAAAGCAAATACATGAAGACACTTCCTTAGAACACTCTGTTGATCTCCAGCAGTTTGCAGCCGAGACAGAAATGGTATCCTTGTATGTAGTAGCCGTTGATGTCCTTCATTTTCCATTAAATTCTCCAGATTCCCCTGATCTCATGCAAAATGTTAGTCTTTACAGCACCCCGTGGCACAAAATTCCACTGCTTTACTACATGTGTCTTCAAATATTACACCACTTTGTTTCTTTTGAACCTGCTACTTGCTAGCTTTCTTTTTCTTGCACTGGCGAAGACAGTGAACAATTGATCCCTACTTCCATCTCTGTGTTTTGCAGGCTTTTATATGTCTATCAAATAAATATTTTACAAGATCTTCCTTTCTAGTCTGGGAAGTCCACGCCAACTTAGTCATCCTTATATGGAAGCCATTTCATGCTTTTGATCATCCTCAGTGCCCTTCCTGAACCTTTTATTGTCTCATTCTGAGGAAGATGCCTAAAGTGCACAGGACGAACCATAATCAAGAAAGACCTGACTGCCTCCCAGCCACCTACGGAGTGGTCCCTGGCCTATAACATCTTCTAAACCATGCCTATGTATTGTTCAAGACAGTGCTAGTTGCCCCAGGCCAAAACTGTGCCAGGGACCACACAAACAGTGTGACATTGGCTCCATCTATACTTGCAAGTTAAACAAAGCTAAGGAATATTAACCGAACTTAATCACCCTTTGGCTATTTTTTTTAAAGGCCCATGGCACGGTTTTTATCCATGCCAACTAACAGCATCCCAAATAATCCTTAGACACAAGAGCTGTTAGCACAACCCTGTGGCCGTTCCCTGTTTACATACAGCCACCCTGGTTTGGAGGGTAAGAGGATTTAATAGTGTGGGTATTAACCATTCTGTTCCATAAGCATTTTCTGTCTTGGACAAGCTTAGCAGTCTAATATAAAACCAGTCAATAGAGCTGCTCGTGGAACAGTGCTGAGGGACATGCCCTAGTCCTGATAACTGAAGAGCCCAGATGTGGCCTATATGTATGAAATTAAGTGTAAGATGAACACTGTCTTGTCTACCACAACAGCACAACAGAAAAGGCAATGGGGTGGGCAGATCCGCTGTGACTACGCAGTTGGACATTCCCTGCGGAATTTATCTAGCCAAATGTGAAGACGTAAGAGAATGTGTCCCAGGGAAAACAGAAAGAATGCGGAGGTGGATGGGCTTTTCAAAAGCTTCGGCTTCGCAAAGGCCAGGCACCACTCTGTCTGGGCTCTCTCGGCACCACGTGGGTGGGAAGCCCTCATGGCTACAGCAACGGCTGAATACCTTCCCTTCCATGAGCACGCACAAACCAGCCAACTGCATGGTGTCAAAGCAAGGAACTACGCCCTGCTCTCTAGTAGAAGGCACTGCAGCCTCCGAAGTTGCATACAGAGTGTGTGCCGGAGGTAAAACATCAGAGCAAAAGGGGAGGGTTTAGAAGCTGCACCCATTTCCCATGCTCAGGGGTTGAAACAGAGCTGTCCTGCTTTTCGAGAGCAGTGTGCCAGGCTGGATTTTCCTTTTTCCAAATTAGAGCTAAGTGTGTCAGAAGAAAGCATTGTAACGAAGAGATGCTGCCTTTCAAAGAGCCAAAATGCTGGTGGTATCTTTGCTCTAGGTGAGGTGGTCCCTCCCAGTTCCCACAGCATTTGAATCGTACTGGGAGCTGGCAGATGCTCTCAGAAATGCCTTTCTTGACACGCTCTGGCAGCAGTCCTGCTAGGTGCCCCTCAGACGGCATAAGGTAAGTATTTGCCACCTATGACAGAAGCCTCTGTCCTGAGGGCTCCACAATGTTGGTTGCAGAGAAGCTACATTGCAGCCCACCACGAGAGTCCATGGGCTGGAGGGTGCAATTCCACCCTTGGACCTCCCAGTTCCATCTGGGGACATACGCTATGTTTGAGAAAAGTGAGCATCAGCCAAGATATTTTAGTCACTTTTACATTTGTAATTAACAGTCTCAAAAGCAGTTTTAAAATGCACCTGATTGCAATATACAGAATAAATCAAATGAACAATGGTGATCTATTTATCTTTTCATCCTCTCGCTTGGTTGTGAGAGTTAGTTGCTCCATCCCAGGTTATTCAGCCTTACAACAATAACCTCTGGCAAATAAAATTATTGAAGGATAATTACAAACAGGTATTTCCATTTCAGTGGGAAGATCTCCTTTCCTGCTTAGGCCAGAGCAGTGCTCTCATGTATCCTCCTTCCTGGTTTATTCCATTTCTTTTGTCTCTGCCTGTGCATTGATGAATTCAGCAATAGTTCAGGGACCCAGGAATCAAAGGAAGTGCATCAAACAAAGCTGATGCAACAAGAGCTGGGCCAAGAGGTCACCTTTGAATCAGATGGTGGATTTTAAAGTCCTCTCAGCCAAATTTTATTCCTGCAATGCTGAAAACAAGGAGAGATGCAACTGCCAAGAATGGAGTCGCTCCAGACTTACAACAGTGAAATGGCAAGAAGCGTGCTCTATGCGTTTTCATAATTTTAGTATAAATCTAAAGAGACACCTTGGAATGCGCTTGGCCAAAGCTGTGGGAGGTGGTGGTGTAATGAAAGCCTTTTTGTACTCATTTATAGACGATTTCTATCTGAAGCCACCACCCTCAATCCCACCCTTTTCTCTGTAATCTTTTCTTAAAATAACCAGAGATAACATCCTGTTGCCACTTTGGGTTAGTCCCATTCTTAACAAAGTTGTTCTTTCACCTGCTAATACGCTTGGGTGAGTTTTCTCATTCATCTTCTCCCTCTTTTTTTTCTTTTTCCCATTAGGATTTAATGGGTGTAGCGGACTTCCTTCAGAATCTTGTGTATATTTGGGGGGAAGCAGGCCATGATTTTATTGGAAATTATTAGTATAATTCATGTGGTTTCTGCTCTCTGAAAGTGCCAGAGATGAAAAAGACTTTTGTACTTTTTGCTCTTGAAAGATCATTGTTTCTGGCAAAGTCATTTAGCATTTTCCAAGCTGTGAAATGATATCACTCCCAGGCGAAGCACGGAAAAGGCTACATCAAGGGATGCCAGAGGATACTGAGAAATGCTAAAACAATTTTCTTGGGAAAACCGCAGTGTCTGTGGCATATGTTGTCTTTTTGGCTTTGTATGCTTATTAAAAAGTTGAGGAATAGGCTGGATTCAAATGGACCTTCCATGTGTTGCGGAACAGGTGGTTTAGTTTTCATTTTCAGGGAATTTTGGTGTTTTTTTCAGTGAAATTTGAATTGCATATTTAAAACCAGTAAAAAAATAAACCCTCAGAAATAAAGTATTCAAGACCTACAAACCATACAGCTATATAGTCTTACCATAGCTGACCAGAGTCTTACTGTTGACATCCTATAAATCGTGTTATGCTTTGCAGATCATCACATCTCACACTCACATCAAGAAACGCCAGCTGACCACCTCCTGGACCCCATTCTTCTGTAGCTGAACCTGTACGTAACTCACTTATTGGCAGGACAGGACCAGACATTTTTCCCCCTGCACCAAGTACAGCTGGTTCCTGACAAGCTATGCCCCGTGGGAGAAGGAGCTTCACCCCAGCAGGACCCTCATCACAGTCTGTTGCAGGACTTGTCTTGTCACACTCTTCTGTGTGCTGGAGACAGACACCTGAGAAGGGCCATGTAACCTCTCCTGGGAACATCTCTGAGTCTTGATTTATGGGTAAGTGGCTAAAACATTCATTTTACCATCTGAAGAGACACCCTCTGACTCTACTGAACTCAACATAAAGTAGCCATTGAGTGGGTTTCAATCTAAATTTCCACCTCAAATTATATTCTGAGATTTGTCCACTCTACTTGGCCAGGCCATTGTCCTTCTCCTAGTTAGTGGAAAACCTCTTCCCCAGGGTTGGAGAAGAATTAAATCCTATAATATCTTTTCCTAAGCAAACAAGAGCAAATATAATTACTATGATTTATTTAAAGTTAAGATTCAAGGGGAGCCAAAAGCTGTTTGTTTGGGTTCCCCCCCGCCCTGTAAAGAATAGTAGGGCCAGGCAAGAAGCATCCCAGAGTTCAGTCTCAGAAATAAAGCATTTCTCCAGTGAGGGTCAGCCCTAAGATTCAAAATACTGGTTCAAGTCACCCTCAAGTAGATCTATGGGTCTTCAGTATCTCTAATAAACGTATTAATGAATGAATTACAGGTGAAAGGGAGATTCTAGATATTTTTTTGTTTCTGTATATCTTAGAATCATAGAATCATAGACTGGTTTGGGTTGGAAGGGACCTTAAAGATCATCCAGTTCCAACCCCCCTGCCATGGGCAGGGACACCTCCCACTAGACCAGGTTGCTCAAAGCCCCATCCAGCCTGGCCTTGAACACCTCCGGGGATGGGGCCTCCACAACTCTGAGCAACCTGTTCCAGTGAATCACCACCCTCACAGTAAAAAATTTCTTTACTAATTTTCTTTCTAATCTAAATCTACCCTCTTTCAGTTTAAACCCTCTACCCCTCGTCCTATCACTACATGCCCTGATAAAGCGTCCATCCCCATCCTTCCTGTAGGCCCCCTTTAGGTACCGGAAGGCTGCTATCAGGTCTCCCCAGAGTCTTCTCTTCTCCAGGCTGAACAGCCCTCACTCTCTCAGCCTGTCTTCAGAGGAGAGGTGCTCCAGCCCTTTGATCATCCTTGTGGCCCTTCTCTGGACCCACTTCAACAGGTCCATGTCCTTCTTATGTCGGGGACTCCAGAGCTGGACACAGTACTCCAGGGGGGGTCTCACGAGAGCAGAGTAGAAGAGCAGAATCCCTCCCTCGACCTGCTGGCCATGCTTCTTTTGATGCAACCCAGGATATGGTTGGCTTTCTGGGCAGTGAGCGCACATTGCCAGGTCATGTCGAGTGTCTCAAGACCCAAATCAATTTCAGCCCAGAATTATGCATAGGAAGAATTTTAAGTTTTCCAAAAACTGTATTTTAGGATGAACTAAATTATTAAAACAACAGAAAGTCCTTCTTGTTCCAGTTTGCCTCCTAATCTACAGTCATACCCTGACAAATTTCAACTGAATTTGGAGAAGAAACAGTTTAATTCCCTTGCTCTCAGAGCTCACAGGCTACATCCAAGTCCTATAGTTTTCCCACTCGCTCTCCATCGGTAAAACTCTCATTTGGGAAACTAGCAGGAGGGCGAAAGGGTGCTTTGTGGTTTACAGTATGCACCAGTGTTTACAGTGTGTGTGTGTGAAGGTGGAAGGTGTTGACTGGGCGTTCTTTGCATTCCTGGACCAAATGACGCTGGTGACTGAGGAATTTTTTTCTTGTGGCTGGGAGGGACTGAAGCTGGTGACACTTTTTCTTACACTTTAATTTCCTGCCTTGTTCCTTGATTGTTGTAACACCTTTTTCTTGTGCCTTGACAAACGCTGACATGCCCTGCTCATACCCAACCAAAATGCTGCAAAAATCTCCCCTTCCTAGCCTGGTGTACTGACCTCATGATTCTCTCTTTGCAGCCCTTCACTCTCTCTATTTGTAACTTGTATCAAACAGCATCTGCCAGTCTGTACTCCACAAGGCTTTGCAGGTCCTCATATCCCTTTTAGTATTTACATATTGATTTCTACCTCCGATCCACCATGATGCCACACAACTGTGGCTAAGTCTTTTGGTGCTATAGCAATAAAAATAACAGGCAGTGTTCCAGGTAGTAAGTTCCTCTCTTCGTAGGATGAAGTCAAATCAGTAGAACTGAAGGATCCCAGTCTACCATCAGGAACTCCAAGCTGTTCGCTTTTTGGTATCTCCCAACTTTGATCTAAGCAAGTTTTATCAACTCAATCTATTTTTTGGTGCTAAATCCATTCAAAGAAATACCAAAATAAAACTGATCACAAAATGGATTCCGAAGGAACTCCATTAGTAACTTTCCTCCAGGTTGGTACTCCTCTTTCAACATAGTCAATGTCATCTCCTTCTCATTAGTTCCTTACCACCTCTCACCTTCCTTGCCACTTTGTTCACATACTAACCCTTTTTTTAGTTCAGCCAGTTTGCAAGATAGCACTGTATCATTTACTTTACTGCAGTCAGAGTAGATTAGATAGGCTGCATTTCTCATGTCTAGAAAGTTATTTGCTTTAATTGGATAGATCAGATTATCTCCTTTTGCAAACTTGCTTGCCTTTGTGTTCCATTTTTCATTTAAATCCATACCTTTGTATAGCTTCACTTCAAAAGGCGTCTTAAGACCTTGTGTACTACTAAAATCAGAGTCCCATAACTGCTACCCTTCTGGTTGTGTGATACCACCCCTAATTTTAAAAAAATTGTAACAAAAATCTGTACTTCCATATTTTCAATTACATGCTTACATCTTTTCCCAGCTTTGGGATGGAGAAGATCTGTTAGCGTACATTAAAATCTGTAGGTTCTCTTCTAAGAGTTTCATCATCAATTGTGAACATCCCTGCTCCCAACAGCAATGCTGATTTGCCCTTCTCAATATCACTGCTGGAACTGCTGCCCAGCTAGAACAAAATCCGAAGAAGGATTTGGCATCCAAACATGCAACTTCAGTTCAGAGCAACTCCTGCATTCAGAGCAGTGGTCCCAATCGTCTTCCAAACTTATGGTGGCCAATTAACTCGGATGCCATCTGATCAAATTACCCCCACCTTCCCACTAGTACAGAAGACCTAGTTACACTTGCAGAACTAACAGAAAGTGTGAGCGCTGAGTTCAGATGGTGCTGGCAGGGCTTTCTAAAGCAGCAACTGGACACCAAGAATTCCTCTGCCAATCTGACTGCCCTTATCACAGAGAAAGTGGCATGTTGCCTCTCTCTTTCTCTCCTTTTCCACACAGGAATCTTGCACTCCTCTGAACCTAGGGGCTCTGCTTAAATGGGTGGATATAAAGTGCCACACATCCTGCTGTCTAGAGAACTCCACCAGCAAGTCAGAGAAGAGCACGTTAATTTGAGAAGGGTCTAAGGTTAGGTTATATACAAGCAACCTTGAATATACTATGCAGGAGATTCCTACCAATTTAAGAAAGAAACAGATATCCAAATATTAGTGGCCCCTGACAGTACATGACTGAGGTCATCCAAGATATCTTGGATATCTTTAATAGGGCCTGTAGCGATAGGACAAGGGGTAATGGTTTTAAACTAAAAGAGGGGAGATTCAGACTAAATATAAGGAAGAATTTTTTTCTTATGATGAGGGTGGTGAAACACTAGTGTAAGTTGCCCAGAGAGGTGGTAGATGCCCCATCCCTGGAAACATTCAAGGTCAGGTTGGACGGGTCTCTGAGCAACTTGATGTAGTTGAAGATGTCCCTGCTCATTGCAGGGGAGGTTGGAGTAGGTGACCTTTAAAGGTCTCTTCCAACCCAAACCTTCCTATGATTCTGTGATTTTATCTCGGTAACATCTCAGTCATTTATATCATCCCAATCTCAGAGGCTAGACTTATGCTACTAAATACGATGGGCTGTGTCCTATTCTCTGTTCTTGAGGGCAAGCTGCACAGCACAGCTTGCATCCACACAGCAAAACCAGCTTCTTCTCCAAAATAAGTCCAAAGCAAGGTGGCCACCTCCAAACTGCTCACTGGGAAGAGCAATCCCATGCTGTTCCATGAACTGTGCCCAGGCATTGCCTGGGAAAGGGCTGTCTTGCACAGACCACACCTGTAGCAGGAATTATTAAACAGCACGGGCAAGCACGGTACACCATCCTGGACCTTCACCATGTTTTATTTACCAACATAGGTGTAGCCAGAGAGCCTGAAGCTTTGTTACAGACCTAGAATGAGCCAAGACAGAGTTTTGGACAGGTGTCTTTGGCATTTCCTCATGAGCAGCTTGGACAGAACACCACTGGTTGTGGTAGATTTTAGTCCTGGGAATGTAACTTTCTCTCATTTTCTATACAAAGGAATAAGACATCATCCTCAACATTGTGAATTTTGTTCCCAGAGCCAAATTAACTTCCTGGTATTACAGCCCTGTGTACCCTCTTGGGTCTAGTCCTTGATCTAAGTGTGATCCAAATACTGTTTGATCTCAGCTTCCTACTCTGTACACAGCAGCCCTCCTTCCTCCTTTTTTAATTTTGTTTCTATTTATACAGTTACCAAACCTTTCAGCACTTATCTTCACAGATCTTTGCAAGGTCTAACTCAGCTTGACTTTTGGCACTTGGTGCTGCATTCCAATGTTTTCTGACCTTCAAAACAGAGCTGCCTAGACCGACTGACCTCTTTATCCGTTCCCATAAGCTGTTTACACCTAGCATCCTTCCTCGGACAGTCATTCGTCCAGGTAACTCTGGAGACTTCCTCATTCATTTTTCCCTTGTTTAGCACACAAATTCCAGACAGATTTTCTGCCTCTGATGTAAAGTCTTATATTGCTTCATATGCAAACCCTGAGCTGTCAAACTGGTTAACTCCACTTACTGCTTTTCTTAAATTTCTTGAAAATTTCCCTGTGGAAAAAAAAAAAGGACAAACCAGAAAGATATTTTTTATCCTTTTCCCCATTCCATTTTAAATGCTCTCAGCACTCTGATCCAGAATTATTTACTGTAACTAGTTCTTCTATAATACATTGACTACTAAAACTACATTCAAAATGCATCCCCTTTTGCTTGGGGGGGTAGGCAAGTGTAATATCACATCCCTTTATTCTTGAGTTTGTAGCTGAAACATTAAATTGATGCATACTGACAATTCACAGTAATATTTATTCTTGATATTAAAGAGACATTAAAGGTCTAGGGTTTTATAAGAGGCCTCTAACACCATCTTATTTTTCCCCTTCACCATCCTTTCCCAGAGGATTTTGAATCAACTCTTCTGTTTTCTTCCTGATTTGTCTCAGTTTTATTGTCTGTAACTGTATTATCATTCAGTAATGAACAAGAAGACAAATCTAATGTAGGGGATCATTAGGAAAGAAAGAGGGAACAGTACAGAAAGCATTGCTACAGCTCTGATTTGCTCACACCTTGAGAACTCTGTTCACATCTGCAAAAGCAGATACCAGAACCTGAAAGGTTCAGAGAAGAGCAGGATGAACATTAAAGATATGGAACGATTTACATTTAAGGAGCGGCTGAGTAGGCTTGAATTGTTCAGCTTCAGAAAGCGATAACTGACTTCAGAAGATATGCTAACAGAGCTGCAAAATGATGACTGGGAAAGGTGGAACCCATGAGTCGATGGAGAGGGTGTTCACTTCTCTTCCAGAACAAAAACCAGGAGCCATCAAATGACGCTAAGACAGTTTCAAAATTAAGAAGGAACAGCCCTTCTCACGGTGTCTGGTGCATCTGTGGAGCCCTTCAGCAAACAGTGCTTGAGATGCAAAATGTGTGCAGGGCCATGGGACAAGTGTTTGGCAGAGGGATCCATCAGAGCTATGGATAAACTATGTTGGGCTCAGGAGATCCCCTGACTGAAAAAGAGATGGAGATTGGGAGTGTACTCCCAGGGGAGTACAGCAAATGTGTGTGTGTGTGTATACATACATATACTTGCACTGCTCTTACTTTTCACCATGCATCTCCTCATAGTTGCTGCTGGAAGCAGGGTACTTCGGAAGACAAATCCTCAATCTGAGCCAGCATACATGTTTTATGTGACGTACTCTTCCATACTCAAATCTTGTCTCTGTGGTCCTGTCACCTTGCTCATATACATCCCTCCACCCTGTGATAAATGGCTTAGTCCCAAATCGGGTTGCAATTTAAGTTTACAATTTATTAAATGAATAAATGCAAGCCAACAGCGCTGGGTGCACCGGGAGCCTCTGCTCTACCAAGACGTACACCGTACAGTTCCTGTTTCTGGTTTATATCCTTTCTGCTAATACACATTCATAGAAAAGGTGGGTCTATGAGAATAAATTCCAGGAGTAGGCTTATCTCTTTCTGCGCATGCCCTCGGGGTCTTCTTGGCTCCCATCTGGTGGTCTTCCTCGGCTCGCCTTCAGGATTACCCCAGATTCCACATATGAGCATGGCCTTCCTCGGCTCACCCTTAGGATGACTCTAGATTTTTATGGCTTGACACCATACGGTTAACAGCAAAACCAGTCCAAACCAACACACAAGTATGTGTTTTACAAAAAGCAAAAACTATATACATTAATCACTCCATTTCTCTTAGGCCTGCGGTTATACAAGGGTATATAAGACAGAAAGTCACATTTCACCACGCAGCCCTAGCATTGGTCCATATTGACACGAATCAGTTGAACACATTTCACAACCCTGTTCTGCTGCTTTGCTCTTTTTCCAGCTCAATCCTTGCAGTAATACGCAGATTTTGTTATTTCTGTCTTCCTACCAGAATTAGATACAGTTTCTTCTCGAACGGGACCACACTTTGATGGTAGGGCTCCACACGCATCCTCCATATGGGAGGAACGTGTGGCCTTGCTTCATTTCCACATCTTTCCCGATAACCCAGGCAGCCCAGGATAAGCCAAATAAATCCTTACAGTCCCTCTGTGACTGGTCTATATGGTGGTTTCTGCGTATGTGTCTGAGGGCTGTGAAAAAAAAAAAAAGCCAGGAAAACCACAGTGCAAGCAAGGAGACTGTGCCAGTGACCGCCGTTGCTGTGCTAGGTAAAATACAAATTATTAGAAACCCATGAATTGGGTCCCGACTGGACCACGTCGAGATCAAGGGCGTGTTTCCTTCCACCTCGAACCTCCAGGGATTTGCCAGGCAGGAGCCCGCGGCCCTCCCGCT
>NW_009647838.1:1311240-1320846 GCF_000708025.1 Charadrius vociferus
CACCTCAGACAAAGCCCTGGGCCAGACCCCGGGTGTCACCTCTCCTGAGATCGCCAGGGGTTGTGGAGGGCTCCTGTAACAGGAGTCACCGCTGTCTTTAAGGACAGCCCCTTGGTTCCCGGGCTTGATCTTCCGCTCCCAAATCTTCCTCTTCCCAAGGAGGAACCAACCCACAAAGATATTTGGGTACCTAAATCCCATTATGAGGGTGGTGAGTCACTGGAACAGGTTGCCCAGAGAAGCTGTGGATGCCTCATCCCTGGAAGTGTTCAAGGCCAGGCTGGATGGGGCTTTGAGCAACCTGGTCTGGTGGGAGGTGTCCCTGCCCATGGCCGGGGGGTTGGAACCAGATGATCCTTAAGATCCCTTCCAACCCAAACCAGTCTATGATTATTTCAGTGGGATGTTGGTACCTAAATATCTCTGTAGGTCTTAATATCTTTCCACATTCTCTAGCCAAGGTGGAATTTCCCATTGGGCTGATGGAGAAATGCTCAGCAAAACCCCTACAAACTCCCCTTTATTGACATGAAAATAAAGCAATGAGAAAACCCCAACCTCTGTAACTGTTGAGCACTTGCATTCTTTAGAAGTGGTGGTTGTATTTCTCAACCAGAAATTATGTCACACCCATGACACAATGCAGTAAACATGGAAGGGGAAAACCATTCCCACCCAAAGCCTGTAGTCTGGTGAGACTAGGTGTTTTGGTTGGCTTAACCAAGACGCAAACAGTTTGAAAGGTGCTGGTGGGGCTAATGCAGTCTGCCAAGCCTTGGCCAAGTCAGATGCTGAGCAGGGAGACTGCCAAGTCCTCTTAATGCCTCCAACGTGGACAACACAGTGGGGCATCTGCTGAAATCAAACCGTCCCAAGGCTGGTTCTTGGTGTCATGAGAGCAGTCTCCTTAGATGTGGCCTTGAAGAATGTTCCTGAGTGAAAAGCATCTTCCTCCATAGTCAAAGATTCCCAAAGACGGTGTATCGCCTGCAAAAGAGGCCGTTACTGCAGCTTTTACTTGAACCTGGTTAATTATACCAGAGCACACAGGGACTTTGAAATTTGACATATGTCAGTTCTCTCCCCCACAAAAATTACATGCTATCCAGAAATATCCTTTTGCTCTTCCCACTGGTCCATGAGGAGTGGGGGTCAGTGCCCTCTGCAGCTCAGGTTCTCGCCCCTTGCTGCTGGACCTCACACACATCAGCCATTTCTTTTCTGGACAGGAACATGTTTCTAGTATCACTGCTTGCTGCACTTCCTGTGAAATCTGTGCCTTCTGCTTGCTCATGGGTTTCCCCAACCCTCTCTCCTCTGTCTCCCTTTCCTGTTCTGAGATGATTACCTCCAACCAGGAAATCAAGAAGGAACATTTTTATGCCATTTTCAGGGAGTTTCAAGTGCTACCCTTGCAGGATACTTGGGGATGACAATGAAAATGCAGCATGGAAGTATGTGCACGTGGTGATTTCTCTTTATGCTATCCTAATGTGACCCACTCCTCTGCAGCATTAGGAGACTTTACATGTTCTTAGTAATTTATTTCCCAGTTCTAGGTTTGTAATATGGCTTCATTTTAATGCACAGGTCTTGGATGCCATCCCCTGAGATATCATGGTGGTTGGCTATTGTTTATATTTTTTCCTGAGGAGTTTTTATGTTCCACCCCAGTTGTGGTGCCATCTAGAAATCCCCCAGCCTCTCCCTCCCGTTGATAGTGTTTAATGCTCTTTTCCAGAGCACAATATCATCCTCCAGTCTCTCAATAAACAACATTTGTCTTTCTGACAACAGAGGCTGCTCTGGTCTTTGCCCTGTCCTCTTGGATCCTCACTGTTTCTGAAATGTAGCAGTTTGCTGTTCATGGTCTCCAGCTTCCCCCATTGTGTTTCCTTTCTCAGGTTCTGGCAAAGTTAAATTCAGTCAGAAAATTCCTAATCCTTTTATGCAATGTTTTCACCCAAAACAACTCTGGTTCTTCCGGTCCTTGGAAACCAAAGAAGTGCTATATGAAAACATGTCTCCGCCACTGGGAAAGCTTGTGCTTGTGGGGGCCCACCACCTGCCCCATGGCTTTGACCTTGAGCAGGGTTCACTGAGCCTGACAAGACCATCACTGTCCCTCAGCCGGTGCTGCCCCTCTGACCCTCACTCACCATGGAGCCACCGCATTCCCGCCCAACGACACAATGATTGCGGATGTCCCAGGACTGCAGGAGCTTGTGAAAGAGTAGTTCATGTTGCTGATCATTAATTGCAGGGACAGGAGGAGCACCAGGCTCTGATCCTTCCCCGCAGTCACTTGGTAGGGTGGCAGAGAATAGGTCGTAGGAGTCAAGAGCGGGTCCCACTGCCTGGAGAGGAGATGGGTGTCCACTGGGACACCCTTTTCTCAGAGGCAATTATTGAGTCCTAGTAACTTCAGTTTTATCAGAAATGCTAGCAATTTTCCTCCAAAACAAAGAGAAGAGTTTGGCCCTTTGTCTGTCCCTGAGGAAGGGGATGTGCGATGTGCTGCCCTGGCAGAGGGAGCACGGTGGGTAGGCAGGTCCAGGAGAGCCAGCTGGGAGGCCAGCATCAGCTCCGGGTCTGGAGTGCCGCATCACAAAAATCAGAGCAAGTCGGCAGCATTATAGGAGCATTAATAGTCACAGAGAGCTGCCTTTTGCCCTTCAAGGGAGAGAGCCTGGCCAGGAGCGCTGGAGCTATTAATTGGGTCACACAGCAGTCATTTGTACATTTAAGTGGTAGAAAGCTAAATACGTTCTGCAATCAGTCCAAGCAAAGGACACTGATGGGGACACGTTCCTTTCAAAGCCTGACGTCCAGCCGCTCGGGGCTGCGTGACACATCTCTGCCAACACAGCTCTTTCTCTCTTTCTGCCTGGCTCTTGCCGGGCTCCCTTAAAGAGGCAGCTCCCCACCCCTTTTTTCCCCCAAGCCAAATGCAATAGCAAGTAACAATCAAGATGATCATAACACATAGCTTCCAGCATAAATAAACAACCCCACTGATTTAAAAATGTCCTCCTCATTTCTGAGGTGTATGTGTCGGTGCTTGTGCTGAGCTATCTGCACCCTGGATAAATCTATCTGGCTCTGCCTGCCGTTCCCACAGCCAACCTGCTGTTGCCCTTACAGCAGGACTTCAGGTGATTCCTTCAGTTCCTCCACCTGAATAAGATTTGCATCCCATTTTTTTCAGTCTCTGCATTGTGCAACTTTTGGATGTTGTTGAGGAAGACGTGGCACATGTTTTTCTGTAAATCTTTCTGTCCGGTAGGACAAGCATATTGCAGCTGTCTTTCATTACCATCACTTTGCTTTACCCTAAGTGTTCCAGCTGGTGTCAGAGCAGCTTGGTGTGTTGTCACGACCTCTTCTACTATGTTTTCCCAGGTCTTAGTATAGGAAAAAATGCAGAATGAAGGGACCTTGTGTGAAGGTGGGGGGTTGGAACTAGGTGATCGTTAAGGTCCCTTCCAACTCTAACCATTCTGTGATTCTGTGATTCTAAGTTCTTAGCACAAATGCAGCATCAGCTTTACCAGTGTTATACCTGATAGCTATTTGCTTGACGTGCTCTTTGAAAGACCTGTGAGGGCAGTCTCCATCCCACCCTGCAGTAAGAGAAGCAAAAGAGGGTTGGTTTGCCTGGTGAAACATCTGGGCTGCTCAATGCAAATTCAGTGGTAGTTGGAGAAAATAATCTCTCCCAAACAGAGTGCTGAATGTGAACAAACATGCTGTTTTTTTATGGCCTTGCCAGAGACCTGCTGATGCTGGAGCGTCAAGTATAGAAAAATATCTGGCATCAAGTATACCCTTAAGAAAACATTCCCTTTGCGTGCAGTGAAACACTTCTCTTCCAACACGTTTACAGGAATTCTTTGAAATCTCTCCATCAGCAGTGGTTTTTGTATGTTCCCCAGTTCTGATCTCTCCTTTCTTCCAGTCTCTTCTCTCTTCAGTGCCCATCCTTTCCGCTGAAATCCAGCATGTGAGATTTCCCAAGTAATACAGACATTCAGTTTCCTGCACATACGCATTCCTGAATGTAACAAATTTACGTTCACTTTGGTACTTATCTGAGCTGGCATTTCCCACCCTCATTAGTTCATGAAGTCTCTAGGGTTTACTGCATGTCTTGTGTTATCTATGGTGTCTCTCCCAGTGTTAGTAAGACTATTTCTGCCATCATGCTGATTTGGGCATCTGTATCCAATTTAAAATTAACAAATATCCAATTTGGTTTGAGGCTGATCACCCATTTGTGCTCTGGAGCTGTTGGCAGCCTCTGGTAGTGCTGCAAAGTGATGGAGCCGAGCCGCTGTAGGTTTTGCATCTCCTTCCAAATGACAAGCATCATCTCTGTCTCTGTGGTGTCTGCCACAGAGCCTGCAGCTCCTTGTGCTGCGTGTTTTCCTTGAATGGCTTCCCTCCTTCAGGAGGGGTATTTTCCATTTTATTTCACATGTGGTACCACGTGGCATTCAATAACCACACAGAGCTAAGACAGCTGATGGAGGCTGCTCCCTTTAGCGTTAGCTGATCATTAGCTTTTTAGCACTGCGTAGCAGGAGCCTCTGCACAGCGCTGCAGCGTGCCCTAAGTAGCTCTGGCAAGAGCCTCTGAAACACTGTTATTGCTGAGGAATGCCTAATCATGACTCTCCTCTTATTATTATTCTCTGTGTGTTCCTGGGATTCCTTCCCCCTTTGCAGTAATACCATTTTTTGCACCCTCCTGCCAGAGGGTGCTGGAGCGCGGGCTTTGATTTATTGGCTGGAGTTGGGGGGTGGGGTGTTGCTGGGATTTTTCCCAGAAAGTGCTGCACTTCGTCAGGCTGGTTTGCTAAAAGCTGACTAGAAGCACACTGCGGAGACCAGACCAGATGGGCAGCTTTTATTTAAGTGAGAAAACACTATATGGTGACAGTGGGGAAACAAACTTGGGCAGAGAATGAGAGAGTTCTCTGAACGGTCTTTGCAGGAACCCAGCTCTAACAATGCCTGTGAGGTCCGGGTGCTCCCACTGCCAGATACTGGCTCCAGAACAATTCATTTCAAGGCTGGGGATGATTAGACCAAGTGGAACATAAAATTCAAGCAGTTTAGGCAAGGATCAGTCTGACAAACAACACTCAGGACAACTCAGTTCAAGGGCTGAAAATATGTTTTCCTTCAACCCGATGACTTTCAGAAAGCAAAATCCTAGAATGCTGATGCTGGCAGCTTGAATTAATATTTCATGGGAGAGGATTTTTATTTTTTTTTTTCCTCGGTGCAAGGTTGATTGTATTGAAGAGGCTTTCACAGCCCTGTGCACCCCAGCATAGTGTGGAGAATTCACCAGCAGGTTTCATGATTAAATGTTACAGGGATAGTTTTTATTTTTTACTGTGAGAGAGATCACTGGGTGTCAGAGGCCGTAGCTTGACACTGATTTGATGCCAGGGAAAGCAATTACAGCAAATACACAAGCCAAGAGCACCAAGAAGCAGCAGGAGACATTGCAGGGTCCAGCTAATCCCCTAGGCAACATCAACCATGTTATTACTTGACGCCAACAGTTAAAGAAATGTCAGCATTAACCTGCGTCTGCAGCAGCTTTTCCAAACAAGCTAAAAGCAGCCTGTGCTGACGGTAAGGCAAAACCAAACAACCTTTGTACGTGTCTGGTGCAGCAGTAGTTGCCTTATTCCAGTGGCTCAGGTGATAAAGGACACAGGGGCCATTAGACACACATCTGCCTCTTGGGAGAAGAGGAGATAAATCACTGGAATAGAGAGATTTCATACAGAGACTGGACAGTCTTTTCCAAGACTGTGATAGGAACAGACACTCCTGAGATGATGTACAAATCTCTTCTGGCTCAGTTCAAGTCCTGGCCTGTTGGCAGAAAATTATGTGTACCAAAAAGACCCCTGCAGCCTACAGCCAGGCTCAGTATCCAGGGCACCAGCATGGTTTGAGATGGTGTCCATGTGGGAAGACATCTGTTGAGTTAAAACTTTTTAAATACTGCTGCTGAGCTGTAATTTAAATTAAGAACCAGGCCTATGACAGAGGCTTAATGAGAATCCCATCTCAAGCTGAGAAGCTAAAGGCAAGACACAGCTGGCCAACGGACCATGCACAGCTTCGGTTCCTGCAGAAGAGCTGACTTAAAGCACACAGTGCTATTGGGAGCTGTAACGTGATGTGTTTTGTTGTCATGGGACTTAAAACAGTGATATCCACACAAACAGCCATGCCTGGCGGGTTCAGTGACACCCACATTCTCCTCTCTGCTCCTTCCTCTGCTTTCCACCCAGGAGATTTGGTAACAATTAGGAAAATTATCCTCTTTCTTTGTAGGTCATTTACTACTGTAGCCTATCTGATATTCCTCCAAACGAACCCTTCACAATAAAGCTCAGAAAAGGAGATGGGTCCATGGCATGGTCCCAGCTGGTGAATTGGTTGTTTGCCTCCTGGCTGGTGGGTGCTCTTGTCACGGTGACAGAGCCCTGTGAGTGCATCTGACAACTTAGAGGTGAACGAAAGCTGGAACACAACCTCTAGCACAGCCAGCAGCCAGGCATGCACTTGGCCTGGTAAACTCTGGTGCCCACAAGATTCCAAACTCAATGGCAGTTTGTGGGTATCATCCAGTCATGTCTGAGCTATTCTCTAAACATTTATTAGCTGCATTCAAACATGCAGACTCAGATACTCAGAGACTCAGATTCCTTGAAGTTTCTTTTGCATCCAAGATCTTTGGAAAGACAATTAGCCACCCAGTGTAATTTTCATCAAGGGTGGCCTTCACTACGTTTTAGTCTGCGGCTTTATTTTCCAGATGCTTGGTGATCATCTGAGCAAAAGGCCACAACTGTTTCAAGAAGCTGGACTCACCTAAATGTGAGCAGATGTGGATTCACAAGAGAAAGCACTCACTTCCACATCCAGTACTCCCCTGGCAAGAGCAGGCTGAGGCCATCTGCAGAACAGGTGGACCTGACAGCACCACAGAGCTGTGGTGGGTGTCACCAACTTATTGGAAAAAAAAAAAAAAAAGGTATCAAAAAATGGCTGGTACCTTGCAGTCTTTGAATTGCTCTGCTTTGACTGAAGTGCAGAAACGGGAGTGACAGCAGGGATAGAAGTTATAAGATGATCATTAGCTCTACTTAGAGGTCACCTGTTTTCTGCCAGCACAAATGTACCGTTCTTGTGACATGGAAGAGGATATCTTCTACTGAGAAAGAAGGACATGGAGAGGCTGGACTGATGGCATATGCCTCAGGAATGCTATCCCACAGAGAGAAAATACAGTTGCAGATAAGAAAAGCAATTCTGTCATTTGGCTGGGTGTTTTTGCTGCCTTTGAGATTTCACCACAGGCTTCTGTGTAGCTCTCGCAGCTGACCACAAGCAGTTCTTCCTGTCAGGATGTCCCAACTTGCTCTCACTGAGAGCACAGTGAATCCAGATGTGTATGACGAGGCAGCAGCTTGTGGTCCTGGCAGCCCAGGGTAAGACTCTTTCCACAGCAGGTGCCCTCTCAAGAAGCCCATCGCCTGAAGCCAGAGGCCAACATCTGGCTGCAGAATTGGCTGCTGGCTAATTAGGACTGTATTACCAGCCACAGATAAAAAGTTGGCTGAGATCCGCTTGGCAAAGCAAGCTGATGAAACATGATCAAAGGAGTTCTGCCCTTCAGGACACCGAATGAGTCTCAGCTAGGAATGTAGACAAAAGATCACTCGTCCTCCTGGAAAGCTGCCAAAGAGGTATTTTTTGCTCATCCAAGAACCATGCAGGCTGAAACGTTCCCAGGGCTGCACAGGGGATGTTGAGGCACTTCAGAGAGCTTGGTCTGTAAACATGCACTGCATTAGGGCCAGACCTCTTCTCTGAGCTGTATCCAGATTTGCATGTCAGGTGTCTGGGAACAACGAAGGACCCCAAGCCATTCAGGCAATCAGCCCTCTCCAAACGTCCTTGTCAATGAACAGGAGCTGACTTGTTTCACTTGAACAGTCAGTGATGTCTTTTCATGTCGGGCTGGTATCACACTGTTCTGAGCCAGCCACATTTGGTGGGGTTTTTCCTAATACTCGTTTTAATCACATAAAGTCCATCTTTGCAAGACACAGCATGCCAGAGGAGAGTTGGCTTTTCACAAAGGCTGCAGCTTTAGCCGCATCACTTGGAGACCTCCCTGTTCGGAGAGCACATTGAGACAATAACGAAGGCTATGAGGGTCTGTCTACTGGGATTTGATAACACATAAAAGGTACAGGCTGCCCAGAGAGGTTGTGGAGTCTCCCACATTGGAGACATTCAAAACCCGCCTGGATGCCATCTTGTGCAACCTGCTGTAGGTGACCCTGCTCTGGCGGGGGGGTTGGACTGGATGATCTCCAGAAGTCCCTTCCAACCCTGACCATTCTGTGATTCTGTGATTATTGACCTATCATGTCCTACTGTGACAGAGAAGGCTGTCCTCTCTTACCAATACATTTATTCCAGTTCGTCACAAATTTGTGTTATGTATCTATTCATCAGAAATGAGTAACCAGAATAGGAAAAATATGATGGATATTTTGGACACTGAAAGCCTCCTGAATACCAAACAGGTCTATTTAGTCTTTGGCCCTGATATGTACATTCAGGCACAAGTCAAAGCAAATGTCAAGATCCCATGTGTTGTTTTTTTCTACCTGGAAACCATATACTACTCTCCTCTCCTTCCTACACCTTGCCTTGCCTTGCCTTCTCCTGGCCACCCTCTCTGGGTTGTAAGAAACAGGACAAGACCAGATCCTAACCCGTATGTCCTTCTCCCCCATGACCATAAGGAGGGAACACCGTGGTTTGCAAAAACTCTTCTTTCCCCATGTGTTCATCACAGACTCGCACACCTGCCTTCATGACCATTCAGAATATTAGGAAGAAATTATTTACTGTGGGGGTGGTGAGACACCCCCAACCAACAGTTTGCTCAGAGAAGTTGTGGAGGCCCCATCCCTGGAGGTGTTCAAGGCCAGGTTGGATGGGGCTTTGAGCAACCTGGTCTAGTGGGAGGTGCCCCTGCCCATGGCAGGGGGGTTGGAACTGGATGATCTTTAAGGTCGCTTCCAACCCAAACCATTCTATAATTCTGTGATCCAATTTGCAACCCACAGAAGGAGGCATTTTCCTCTCTCTGTTCCAGGACTCTCCCAATAGACCACAAAGGGTTCAGCAAAGAGAATAATATATTTTCTGTGCGATGTATAATGAAATTATATTCACCACAGTTCCTACTGGGAGTTTTTGAACTCCAGGTTTATTTCTTAAACAGCTACCAAAAGTTTTATTGCCAGAACAAATAATTAAAGAGAGAATAGAGAACCTTGTCTAATGGATCTAAGTATCTCAAAGGAGATAAAATGATAGGTTTTACTCAGACCATTTTCTAGGGATTGTATCAGACTTATACGATCAATTATGGGCAAATTTATGTGAAGCAAAGGTTTTTAAAAGTTACACCTGCTTACCCGTATCAGAAATTCCTTGAACTTCTCAAAACTAGAATAATCACCCATTAAAAAAATTATCATTTAAAAATGCA
>NW_009647838.1:1320871-1340987 GCF_000708025.1 Charadrius vociferus
TCTGTGACTGAGCTCTGTGGATGGATCCATTTTCCAGTTACAATGAAGCCTGTGCTAGAAGCTACTGTTCTTAGACAGCCACGGATTTTAAAAGAACATCCAAAAATAGCTCTATTATTTGTTATCTTTTTCTAAAAAATTCTCTCCAGTAATTCACTAGTCTCCAGGGTGGTGATTCTACACAGGCTTCAAACTACTTGTACTTTGGAGAGTCCCGTTTGATATTTTTGGTATATTGAAACTTGGCTTCTAATTTTGAGAGCAACTTGACAACATTAGGAAAGTAAATTAAGCACAACGAGATGGGGAATGGCTCTGTAATAAGAACAAATAGAATTGCCGTCAGGAAGTCTTACCCCTTAAGGAATTACGTTCATAAAAAGAATACAAAATAAATCAGCTCATGCAAAAGTAGAGTGATCAGATCATTGCCCAGCATACAGATAAATCCAGTCCCATGAACTACAGCTATGTCACCCAGCTACATTCTCCCTGTTTTAAGCACCTCTGCATGAGGAAGGACAACCGCTCACAATAGCCGAGTGCTGTCCTGGACCTCTCACGGGGGACCATTCACTTCGACAGGGAGTTAACTCTGGATGTGCTAATCCCATTGATAAAGCAGTTACTTTCAGGGAACGTTTTTCCACAGTAAAAAGCCCAAAGTCCTATTCCAGGAACTGACACGTTAAATAAAGTTCACATCTTCACATTGTCAATGTTTCATGTAAGGAGGCTTTTCAGAGCTCAGAACCAATCATTTAGCCTCTGTTTAATATTTTAAACCCAGAGAGGAGTCCATTTTTCTTTTCAATTTCTTTTTCTTCTCGTTAATGCTTAGGTAAACATAATACTTAGCAATATTCACGTACCAAATACAGCTTGGCCTATCTGCTTTCCTCCCATCAAAGCACGTGTCTGTTAGTGACTTCAGCATGGAACCCCATGTTCAATTACAGCTTCTGCCTTTCAGTTGAATTAATCAAGACATGACAGAGATAAGAGGCTCTGTGCATCTCCCCTCCGTTCACTTCCTTTCTCATCAGCCGCTGTCACCACAGAAATAGCTGCAAAATTGGTCGGAGTTGTCCAGGGAACTTAGATACTCTCCTCCCTTTAAGTTTTTACAGGAAAATACTTGCCTAATCGGGCAGTTTCACATAGATTATTTCATGCATTTCATCTGCAGCAGAGCCAAGGGTCTGTTTGGACAAAGCTTTTTGTGTGCAAAGCTGCCATTGGAACCAGTCAGCTGCAGAAGGTTTTAAGACTAGGCACCTCATGAACTCTATACAGAAATCGAAGCGAATCGCCAAGAAGAGAAGAAAAAGCTCATTCTGGACAATTCCAAAAGAAACATTCCAGTATCTTGACTCAGTTGGAAAGTAATTAAGATAATCTGGAAATCAGATTCAAAGTCTAGCAGGAAAGAAAAGCTTCCACTGCTAAGAGAAACAGCCTTGCAGGAGACACTGATGTATAACACATATTCTGGTGTAACAGTGAACAACTGGATTGTTACAGGGATGTTAAATTCTGTGTTAATAAATAAACCCTATATTTTCACTCATTTACAGCTCTGATTGCTTTCTTTTCTCCTTTCCTTGCTTGTCATTGTCGCCTCATACGCATTCCAGGCAGCTCTGCTGTAAATCCTTTTCATCACACTGTCACACTTACCGACATTTCAAGGACGTTTCATTTGAAATGTTAAGAAAAATAGATCTTCACAGCCTTCCAGGAAGAAGCATCAGTGACTGACAGCATTTAAACTTGTGCTGTCCCATCTCCAGCTGGACCCAAACCCTGAGAAGCAACATCTGGAAACAGGATCCCAGGAAAAATTCTAAAGGCCCCTGCACATTTTGGGTTCACCTATGACACCACTTCATGGTGACAATTCACCCACAGCTGGGTGCCATCATTTAGCACAAGCAACCTCATTATTTATTGCCTGGCCTGTCCTCAGTTTTATCCTTCCACATCCAACTTTGTTCATCTTTGGCATCCCAGTTCTTCCCAGTTCCTCCTCTTCTGTTGTTGCTCACATCACAAATTCACTTAGGAGATTGCATTTAAAAATGCTGTACATTATCAATGTCGGATCCTCAGCTGGTATAATTCATAGCAGTCCTTGAAAATTAATAGCTCAAGGCCATGTAAGGCACTGGAGGATGTGGATCTCTGTTCTCAAGCTCATATCACAGAATCACAGAATCAGAGAATGGTCAGGATTGGAAGGAACCTCTGGAGATCATGTAGTCCAAGCCCCCCGCCAGAGCAGGGTCACCTACAGCAGGTTGCACAGGACGGCGTCCAGGCGGGTTTTGAATGTCTCCAGACTGGGAGACTCCACCACCTCTCTGGGCAGCCTGTTTCAGTGTTCTGCCACCATCAAAGTAAAGAAGTTCCCCCTCATGTTTAGATGGAACTTTCTATGTTCAAGTTTGTGCCTGTTACCTCTTGTTCTATCACTGGACACCACTGAAAAAAGACTGTTCTCATCTACCTGGTACCCTCCCTTTAAGTATTTATAAGTATTGGTAAGATCCACCCTCAGTCTTCTTTTCTCCAGACTAAGACGACTCAAGTCCCTCAGTCTTTCCTCGTAAGAAAGATGCTACAGTCCCCTAATCATCTTTGTAGCCCTTTGCTGGACCCTCTCCAGCAGATCCCTGTCTTTCTTGAACTGGGGAACCCAGAACTGGACACAATACTCCAGATGCGGCCTCACCAGGGCAGAGTAGAGGGGAAGGACGACCTCCCTCAACCTGCTAGTCACGCTCTTCTTGATGCACCCCAGGATGCCATTGGCCTTCTTGGCCACCAGGGCACATTGCTGGCTCATGGACATCCTGTTGTCCACCAGGACTCCCAGGTCCCTTTCCACAGAGCTGCTCTCCAGGAGGTCAGCCCCCAACCTGTAGTGATGCATGTGGTTATTCCTCCCCAGGTGCAGTACCCTACACTTGCCCTTGTTGAACTTCATAAGGTTTCTCTCTGCTTATAGTGTAAGTTCTTTGAGATAGGGACTACACTGGCAATAGGTAAAAATAGGTATAAGTAGATAAAAAGATGTTGATAGAGTCCATATGGAGTCTAACCAGTTAGGAGGAAAAAGAAAACTTCTGGCCCTTGTAGTATGAGACACATGGCTAAGAGAATCATCAAAGGTGGCCCCTGATAATGGAGTGTGTGATTTGGGACTTTAAAAGGTTTGGAGAAGATGGTAGGAACAAGATGGTAGAGCAGCCCCTAAATCTTCATGGTCACATAGACAGCGAAAGCCGGTGCAACTGTGCGTGAGTGGAGGCCCATGAAGGACAGCTGTGCTCCTGTGCACTGACTCATCACTGGGAGTTTTACTGCCGAACTTCAGCTGTGACAGTGGGTGGTCTTCTGTGAATTAACAGGTTTATCATATGCTGGTTTTTGTATTCAGGACATACCACTTGCAAAACAGAAACATGATATGGCACAGAGTAAAAGCCCTTGTTCAGTTTTGATCTGCTGGAACAGCAGTATTTGGCAACTGCAACGGAGAAAAGATCAAGAAAATATACTGCAGACTAAATAGATACCTGTGTCGCTACTCATTATTTCTCTGCTTAAAGAGAAACCACCCAAACCAACCCAAGTGTGGGATCCAGATTTTCTTGATCTGCTCAGAAGTAATTTCCCTGATGATGAATTTTGCTTTCCCGACTTATTCCTCTTCTGTGTGAATCCTGTCCTTGTGACAAACCAGCACCAGCTGTCATTGATATCAGAAGGGACAGAATCAAGGACTCTCATTGTTTCCCTGCTCTTCATAGCTTTCTCTCTATTGCTTTGGTGGGTTTTTTTTCGTTCAAAAAAGAAAAATCACAGAATCAATGATACGCCAACATGAGATTCCCTTTACTACCCACTCTCTGGAATTGCAATGAAATTGTGAAATCAGTCTTCAACAATATTTGACTGATGGCCTTTGAAGGCGGGACAAAAAAGTCAATAAAGTCTCATTTCTTCAGAATGTCTTCTCTGCTGCTTTTTCATATTTGCCCTGTGGGATATTTGGCAATTTTTCACACAGAGCACATAACCAAGTTGACTTATCACATGCAGTTCTTTAAAATAATACCAGAGGAATTCAAGAATTTTACTTAACACAGTATTGTGAAGAAATACATCAGAGGTCTGTTTGCATTAGCTATAACTCCCTAACGTCCCAATGGGTCTGTTCAGCCAGAGCTGGCAATTAAGCTAAAGTTGTTTAGGCAATAATTAACGTTTTAATCATGGAATTTTATTTGGAGTTCTCTTTGGGGAAAATCATTATTTAAGAATCTCTGTCCAGATCAATGGTGTCTTGGGTTAGACAAATATCTCAAAAAGAGATTAAGATAATATGCAGGGCATTTTCTATGGCGCCCACAATTGGCACTGCTGCCTCCTGTGGATCTATGTTCGAGAGACTAGTGAGCAATTCAAACTGCAATTTTCCAGCATTCCCCGACCCTGCCTGATTACACGATCGATAAAGAGAAGCCATCAAAACACCCTAGGGAGGCACCTGTCGATTAGAGTTTGAATATAGGCCCTGCTCCTCAGCCAGGCTATATGGAGCCAACACTGGGAAGTCAGTGGTCTAAACCAGTCTCTTGGATGTCCATGTCATAGGAGGCATTTGAGCAGGACACGTAAGGACTCAACTGTCCTTTATGTTAAGGCTTAGCCTTTAATACTACTGTTTGTGAGGCAAGTGCTTTCATAAAAACCAAGCCAGGTTGCTTTTATTGGAGGTTGTTTGATTTTTACTGCCTATGTAGAGCAGGAGCCCAGTGCCACAACTTTCTCCATAGAGGAAAACCCACTCTCTTGGCCTTCAAAGCAGCTCTACATCTGCATGAGGTCGCGAGCCCTCAGCATCCTACTTCTGGCGCGGCTCAGTCCACATGAATCGTGCATCCCACTACGGTGGTGCTGGATGCCACATTTCCACAGCCAGCAAAGCCATGATCCATGTGCCCCAGCAATCCCTGAGGGACACTGCAAAACCCATCAGCTCTCCCCAGGCTCTTCATTTGGAAGAAAGCTGCATTCTCAGGGACAACTCTCCACGGCGTTGGCTCTGACTATGCAGCAACATCAGTGGGCCAAATCCTCAACTCTTGCTCAGGCTCTGTTCTGGGCTTATTTAGGAGGTTGACTGCTGTTTACCTTCATAAATAACAAGCAAGAGAGACTACAAGGTAGAGCAGGAACAGTCTCTGGCCTATCTTTGAACAATGTGTGAAATCATAGAGTCCTCACCTTCACTGAGGGCTTTCTGGTGTTATCTTAATAAAAATAATGATCCTAATCGTTCATTTTAAGTATTCCAGGTGCCGACAATAGTTGTGCCTTATAATTGGAAACATGAAGTGAAAAATAGATGAGGCAACTCTTATAAAGGAAAAAATCTATACATTAAACCCCCATCGCAGCAGCAAGCCACATGAGGAATGTGGCTGTAGCATCAGCATCAGACACAACAAGTTAGATGTATTTGTCTAGCGCTAAAAGCTTCACTAGTCCACAAGCCTTTCAGTCCTGCTTGTGCCCTGATTACCCCTGAGAAAGCCCATGTCTCAGGATGAGGGCTTTCAGAGTCCATGTGCCTCCAAGCTTCATAGCACCTGGAGCTGGTTATAATGTGAGGAGCTATCCACATCCAGGGGAGAATATTCATTCCTGTGGGTGAGATGCTTACACCTTGCGAAGTTTGGTGATGTAGCTCTTCCAAATAGTTATCTTCTGCCAAACCCATGATCATTTCACCTGGAGGACCACAGCTGAAGAAACAGAATGCAGTGCAACAGCACAAGCGTGCGAGGGGTGCCCTGGCAGGGTGACAGCAATGTCTGCAGTAACCTGTGGTGATTGGTGGGAAAGCTGGTGGAACAAAAAACCCTGTGTGTCTCTGCTGCCATGCTAGCGTGGGGCAGGTCTGCATGCCCCACATTTGACACGGGAGGTGGAAAGCCTCATTTGAAGCCTTGGTGAACCCTTGCCTGCTCTGCTCAGCCATGCCCAGGGCAAACAAAACTGCTTGGCGTCAGCAGAGGTGGCTGCCGGGTGTCTGGAGGAGCGACTCTTCCATGTCTGGAGAGGACACTGATGAGTGGGCATTCCAGGCCTGCTGAGAGGAGCTGAGAGGGGCTGTGAGCGCTCTCCTCACACCTCAAGGGCAAGCACAAGAAGGCTGAAGAAACTTTCTGAATGGCAAACAGGTGCTGCCACAAGAGCAAACTGATAGCAGATTGCTGTGCGTGCACGTCAGCTGGGCATCCACCGAGGGTCCCCGCGTGCTCAGAGCAGCCTCTGACTTGGCGTTTCACAGAATCACAGAATAGTGAGGGTTGGAAGGGACCTCTGGAGATCATCTAGTCTAACCCCCCTGCCAGAGCAACGTCATCTAAGCAGGTTTGGGGCCCCACATCCACCTGGGTCTAAAGCACAGTAGCTGTGTAAGCAGCATTAGGTGAGGGTCTGGAGGGGCAAAAGGAGGTTTGATTTGATGAACCAGAAGAATCCTATCATCAGTCCTACAGCCCTCAGCCTCCCTGGGAATTTCCATTAGGAAGCAGAAATAGGGCTTATTAGATCCAGGTTTATTTATACCCATCTGAATCCTGACTAGTTGGTTTGCTGACTGAGTACTTTGAGCATATCTTGCAGGGAAGCCCCAGTCTGGGACAAACTTTACGCGTTCCTAATTTTAAAGTACAGGTTTGTGTGACTTCAGCCTGTTCTTGCTTCTTTCCATAGTATGTCACTGCCAGGATGATCCAGCAGTGTAACAATAGAGGCCCGAATCTGAATTTTATTAATTATGAAAATTTCAGGCCACCACATATCTTCAAGAATATATTGCTTTATAACTGTCAATGATCTGATATGAGTCACTCCGTGAACCACAAGAGATACAACTACAAACCAAAGTAGACTGTGCTCTGTTCTTTAACAATGAAGAACTATTTTTCTGTGATATCAAATGAATTTATTCTCTCAGTTCATTACTTTTTCCCTTCCCTCTCCCTATTATTTTCTTTTTTTCTTTATAACAGTTGCTTATTTGTCCCTGACTGGAGGCTTGTGCTACCCCAGGTCTGCATGCTGGTGTGTCCCCCTTGTCACTGGGTGATAAGACTCAGCAGTGTGACCTGTGTGGGGGACCAGTGGGGATGTTCCCAAAGGTCATGACGCTCTTTGCTGTCAGGCATGCTGCAGCAGTGACCAGGAATGTTTGCCAGGACTGTGTAAAAATTACATACACAATGCAAGCATGTTTTGAAGAACTGCAACGTGGAGCCCCAGCTGGGACTCTTGTCCAACCTCTTTCTCATGCTAAAGGGAAGCTTCATGCTGGAATATTTTGCTGCAAAGGGCCCAAAGCATGCCAAGGAATAAAGTACGAATGCATGGGCACACTGAGGTGCACATAGGACCTGCCTGTGGTGGGGATCTGTGGGACATGAAGGACGTGTCTACCTGTGGCTGCGTACCCAGGTCCAGCCAGGATGAGCCCACACAAATGCATGTCTAGGATGGCAACCTCCTGGCCTGGGCAAGCAGCTCTGTTACATGGAGTGGTAAGGCACTGGAACAGGTTGCCCAGAGAGGTTGTTGAGGCCCCATCCCTGGAGGTGTTTAAGGCCAGGCTGGACGTGGCCTTGGGCAACCTGGTCTAGCGGGAGGTGTCCCTGCCTATGGCAGGGGAGGTTGGAACTTGATGATCTTCAAGGTCCCTTCCAACCTAAACCATTCTATGATTCTGTGTAAGAGCAGAAAGCTGATTTTCCTGGTGGTGAGTATGGTTCTTCCATGGAAAGCAGTTCCCTGTGTGATGCTGAAGTGTGGAAACCAGATAGAGAAAAAAAAACCCAAAACACTAGGGCTGGAAAAAAGTTTCCCATGAATTTTTTATCCAGTGCTAAATCGTTTTATATTCAACCCCCTCCTGGCCAAGTTTTCAAGGGGATGAGCTGGCACAGTCATGCTGGGGAGGGAGAAAAGCAGTTTTCCCACAAGTGCTTCAACATCCATCTGTCCATCCCTCAACAAATAACCTCACTACACAGCGGACATAAGCTGCAGTAGGAGCAATCCTATTCATTTGGTAGATATAGATGTCCAGGTAGAGAAGAAGAATTCGCTTCTGCTTAGGCAGATGATCCACGCGGGCACACTCCTGCCAGGGACAAGCCCAGGAGGAACCAGGGCTGGTTCATGCTGTACCTCCAGCAGGGCTTTGATTTTCCCCTTTTGCAGACAATTTGCCCCAACCTTAGTTCAGTTTCCCCGCAAGTCTGAAGGAGGATTTTTCCCTCCTCAGTAAGGTGTCCCCTCCCGGTGGCATGAAGGCACCCCCAGCCTTCATGACCACGGTTGGCCAAACTGCCAGCCCCATTCTGCTTTCTTCCTGGACTGCTTTTGGTGGTAAAACACGAAAAAACGTGGGCACCTTCTCCCACACTGGATGAGCTCCCAGTCCTTCCTCGATCTCTGAGCTGGTGCTTTTCCTGTGGCAGCAGCCGGGCAGGGGAGGGGGCAGCCGGGGCTGGGCAGCGCTTGTGTTGCCTTCGTGCATTAACATCAGGGACTCCCGGGAAGAAGCAGAGGGAAACCAGGGAGCGTGCAAGCAAGGAACGAAAGCTAATGAGAGTAACTAGCGCTGTGTGGGAGCTGGAATTTCCATTTTGCGGGGAATTCCCCGGTTTTGCAATGGGTTTTTTATTCTCTGCTGGATCGAAACCAACAAGTTTTGGAATTTCCTATGAAACTAAACTTGAGAAAGATGAGCAGATCCTTTGATGCCCATCAAAGCGTTTGTTGTCATTTCAACAACTGACAGGGCTTTTTTTTTTTTTTTTTACATTAATGAATTTCAGAACATGTTGCCTCTCAAAAGAACAAGCCAAGCATTTCACCGTGGAAGGGTTGAAGCAAAGTATTTTATTACTTTAGTGCAATGCTTCCTTCTTTGCTTCCAGGATTTTATTCAATCTTTTTCTTTAGTTGGTCCCTTAAAAAATTTCCCTTAAAATGATACTTTCTCCTGGAAAAAAAAAAAGATAAAATGATACTTTCTCTTGTATTACTACAGCTAAGCAATTTTATTGCTTTTGCAGCCATAAGTCCACCTCCAGCACTTCTTGAATGCTTGAAAAACAGCCCTATGGAAATAAAAAAGACACTTTTTCCTTTCTCCCAGGTTTTCTTGAGTGCCACCCGTGCTGTGAGGCGCTGGAGATGTGCCCTGGTGGCATCTGGTAGGGGGACCAGCACATGCCCAAGCTCCCCTACCATCCCGGGGCCCTTGCCAAGGGGAAAGAGGGTGGCCCAGCCAATATGGTGAAGGATTACAGCAGCCATCCAGGATGGGATTGACTGAAAATTTGATGACTGTGAAAACAGAAACAAAATTTAGCCTCTGAGCAGCTGCCTTTGACAGGCTGACAGCTAAATCCTGGAGACGGGCAAGCTCTGATGGATCTATCAGTCAGGACAGCTCTGCACATGTATTTATGGCTACAGGTTTTCATCAGTAAGAAGAAAATACAAACCATTTTATCCATGTCCTCAGTTTTCCATAAAGTATGATCCTCCTGCGGCGAGGAGGTCCTGCAAACGCAGGCGCTTATGCCACAGGGTGCACCTTGCTAGTGGTAGGAAGGGAAGAGGTTCACAGTTTTAACGTGTCTCCCTGAAGGCAATGGGTAGCATGAGATGCACAGCCTGCACTGCTGCTTGCAAAGCGCTGCTTTCCTTTAATGAGTTTTAAGCAACCACGTTCTCACTTGATGAACCGATTTCCACCCTGATTTTCCCTGGTAGCTGTGCCCAGTGCATGGTCCCCCTCTGGTTTTGGAGGGCACTGCAGTGCAAGCCATCCTACTGGAGGAAGCGCACTCTTTCAACAACGTAGATCAAAGCTCTTGCCTTCTTCCTTGGCCATATTTGTTATTTCATCTAAGTTGATCCCATCTGAATTCCTGAAAGCCAAATATCCTGATCTGCATATGGAATATGTTTTATTTTTATGAGAAGACCAATGGGATCATTTCTTTGTATAGCTTTCTGCTTTGTGTCTGTACTAACTGCTCCTTTTCATTTAATTATTCATTTAATATCCACCACCCCTTTGCTGCTACCTGAAGTACACTTCAAAGCTCCAAAACATGAGCTAGGTGCACATACATTTCAATGTAAGTCAAAGCAAAGAGGAATTTCAGAAAGCCATCAAAGAGCTGCATGGAAAAGCTTCCTGAAACATCCCCACTCCCAGCAGGCAGACGTGATGCCCTGTGGTTCCTCCCTGGTAGAAAAAAAACTAAGGAAGGATGGTGCTCTTCCAGTGCCAACCCCTACTCCAAGGATTACAGTGGGATGAAAGTGCCTAGACGGTCTGAAGATTGTTATTTCACAGTTTTCAATAAAATATCCAGGCCTGTCCATGGATCGTGTTCCCCAAACACACAAGGGATCATGAGTGCATGCTGGTGGTTTGGCCATGAGTAGAACCTGGACAAGAGCACTGGATCCTAACCCCCTCCCCAGGGTGAGATGGCTCCTTCCAGCTCCTTCCCAGCCCTCCTGGGGACACTGCTTGACCCCCAGCAGCTCCAATGCCTGGGCAAGAGGTGCTCTTTGGATGAGTCAAGTCAAGGTTTAGACCCTTCTACGAATTAGTTGAACCAAGAAAATTACAATGGATTTCTTCCCCCCCAAGCCCATCAGTTTAGTAAAGAGGTTTCTTTCTACCCTGTTGGTCTTGGAGTAGCTTCCCTTGTCTTCAAACCATTTAGCTCAGTTTTGCTCTTCACTCTGCCTGCTCCATGCTCAGTATTCTTCTATTTCTAGTGCCTCACACTCCCATGTGCCTTGCCATGTAGGGTATCTTTTAGGGGCCATTCCTGACACGCATCCAAGTCATCACAGCTGTCTTTTTTGACTCTTCAGTAGCAGGGCAGTTTCTCATGTTAGCTGTTTCCCTCATCACATCATCTTTTATTTTCTGCAGCTCTGTCCCTGGCAGCCTTCTTTCTAGCTGGCTCGTTTCCACGGTCCCCATCCCTGGGTCGCTGCTGTTTCTCATGCTCCAGCACCCTGACCCATTCAGCGGAGCTGTCTTAGACGTGCTCATTCCTGGCTTCTGCAAAATGTTGGGAGTACACTTCAGTCCTTGCAGAGTTTCTAGCCGTGTACTTCTCCTGGTGCCAGTTGCACAGCCCTTATTGCTGTCATTAATTCTCCACCAGGTTTTTCAGCTTGTTCTCATTTTTCACTTCCCAATTCTATATTTGCCTGTTCCCGTTGTTTTCCATTTGACACGATGTCTACCTGCATGCTGAGACTCCATCCGAACTTACTGCTCTTTTGGTCCCACCTCGTCAGTTATTCTCTGCAGACGTTCCTTCATCAGTGATGCCAGGTCAACAAGAGAGCTGAGCTGGGAAAATGGCAATGAATAATTTATCTGACGAGCATAGCTCCTTTGTGTGTCATGGCATAGCCGCGAGCAGCCTGTGTTTCCCTGGACCGCCTCCAAGTCCTAGCCCCATTTAAAAAGTCTATTAATCACTAACGGTTTCATTATTCACTTACAGGCTCATCAGCCTGGAGGAAGCCAAGCCCTGTGGATGTCCAGCCTGGGTCTCACCAAGCCCTGGCCCCCACCAGCACCTGTGACTTGCACCCGGGACCAGGACTGGCAGATGAGTGATTTTCCCCATATCAATGCCTTGCTGCTGATACCCTCCACCGGAAGGAGCCGGGGAGAGAGTCCCCTGGGGGCTGAAAATCTGGTTTCCACACACTTGTGGAGGCAGCTTGGCCGTTCCCCATCATTGAGCATGAACACCAGTGAGGCTGGACTGGGAGAGCACACATGGCAGCCGGCTTCCACGGGTATTTTGAGGGACCAAGGGGTGAGGGGCTGTTCATGGCGCACAACTGGGAGCCTTCACCCAGCTCACATTGCAGGGCAAACTCCTGACATCTCCATAAGGAGTCTCATGGACTTACAGGTAATTTAAAAATCTAATTTCAGCACCAGTTAAAGCCAGAAGAAAAGGTTGTCAGGAAGCTGAATAGTGTGGGGAGACCTGTGACTCTCAGAAATGTCAAGGATTAATCAAGGAAACCTGTGCACAGGACACCTCTTTCCAAGTAATCCTTTTAATGAAAAATGGATATATAAACTGAGCGCAGCCCTTCCTCCACTTGTAACCCCGGTCACAATTAAAAGACAGACAGACAGAGCAAATGCAAGTGAGAGAGCATCGCGTGCATTACTAATGGGTTGTCTTTGTTCTCTGCAGGGACTGGATTATTTCCCTTTTAGCTTCCCGCACTGCCTTTGCTCGGTGGACTGCAATGATGATTAATAGGAGGTAGACACCCATTGACCCAAACCAAAGCCCATTACAGTAAATGGACGCTGCCCATTGATTTCACTGTATCCTTCCTCCCGCAGCCTGGTGAGAGCTGACGTCCCTACAGCTGGTCTGCAGCAATGCTGCCGCTTGGAAATTACTTGGGGTGGGAAGGTGGGAAGGTACAAAGAGAACGGTGTCTTTGGCAGAACCCTTCTGTGAGACCATGGCATATCATCCCAGAGACCAGTGATGAGTGCTGTTCTTCAGGAGTCAGTATTGGGACTGGTGCTGTTTAACATCTTTCTTGGCGACATGGGCAGTGGGATTGAGTGCACCCTCAGCAGGTTTGCTGATGACACCAAGCTGTGTGGCATGGTCAGCGCACTGGAGGGAAGGGATGCCATCCAGAGGGACCTGGACAGGCTTGAGAGGTGGGCCCATGTGAACCTCATGAAGTTCAACAAGGCCAAGTGCAAGGTCCTGCACGTGCATCAGGGCAATCCCAAGCACAAATACAGGCTGGGCAGAGAATGGATTGAAAGCAGCCCTGAGGAGAAGGACTTGGAGGTGCTGGTCAATGAGAAGCTCAACATGACCTGGCAATGTGTGCTTGCAGCCCAGAAGGCCACCCATATCCTGGGTTGCATCAAAAGAAGCGTGGCCAGCAGGTCAGGGAAGGTGATTCTGCCTCTCTGCTCTGCTCTGTTGAGAACCCACCTGGAGTACTGTGTCCAACTATGGAGTCCCCAGCATAAGAAAGGCATGGACCTGTTGGAGTGGGTCCAGAGGAGGGCCATGGAGGTGATCAGAGGGCTGGAGCACCTCTCCTCTGAAGACAGGCTGAGAGAGTTGGGGTTGTTCAGCGTGGAGAAGAGAAGCCTCTGGGGAGACCTTACGGCAGCCTTCCAGTACTTAAATGGAAGATGAGGAGGGACTCTTTATCAGGGAGTGTAGTGATAGGACAAGGGGTAATGGTTTTAAACTGAAAGAGGGTAGATTTAGATTAGGTATTAGGAATAAATTCTTTACTCTGAGGGTGGTGAGGCACTGGAATAGGTTGCACAGGGAAGTTGTGGGTACACCATTCCTGGAGGTGTTCAAGGCCAGGCTGGATGGGGCTTTGAGCAACCTGGTCTAGTGGGAGGTGTCCCTGCCCATGGCAGGGGGGGTTGGAACTCGATGATCTTTAAGGTCCCTTCCAACACAAGTGATTCTATGAAGCCACCTCTGTGTCCCCACCTCCACCAACACCAGTCCCAGTGCGTGTGTGACAGGCTTTGGCTCCAGCATATTGTGACAAGGTTTCCTCTGAAACTAAGGGTATGTTCAGTTGCCCCAAATTACTTTCAAAAATCATCATAGTGATGAACACCAGTGTAAGAGGCCATGCAGGCCCTGGGAGAGGGTTGCAGCTGGGCACATAAACCACCTGGATGTGGTAGGATTCACTCCAGGGGTCTGCTTCGCAGCTGACTGACTTTGAAAGGCTCAGGAAAGGAAAAAGACTCCTGAAAGAGCAAGTTCCAGCAAAAGAAGGCTGCTCCTCTGAAGGGCCACGATGCCCAGTCACATCATGCAACCAGATGCGTGCAGAGTTGGCCTCATCTGCTGGAGTTAAAAGGTCTTTCAGTGTTGCAAACCTGTATTTTTTGGTGTACCCTCATCTGGTTCATGGGCGGTGACCAACCTACAACCCACAACCCACTCATCTTTTTGCCCTTGAAAAGCTTCCCCCTTATATTGTTACACTGAAGCCTGGAGATCCCATTGGTGTCAACTGGCATGAATGCCACCACTCCAGACAAATTTAAGATGTATGCAGCTCCTTTCTTGCAACGTCATTGCAAGGCCCATGCAGAGAACAAACCTTGGGAGCAGGTTTGCCTTGGTATTCGCAAGTGGGAACAGGCATGACTCTAAAAACGGAGGTAAAAAGACTAACAAATGCTAAGCAACAGCAGAAGAAACCCTTGAAATACACTGAATGCCATCCCAGGGCTGTTTTCACTCCAGAAAATAGCTTGCAAGGTTCTCAATATTGGCGAGATGTTTGGATAGAGGAAAATGGCATCTGTAAGCCAGAGAAGGTTACTTTTCACCCAGGATCTGTTAAAAAGGTTATTATAACCCTTTAGGGAAAGTTAGGGGTGTTATGCCACGGGCTCTTGAAGCCCAGTCTGCAGCACAGTTTTATCCTCATAAAACATGTGATGTGGCAAAGCAAGCCCCCGTAACATCTAAATGTGCTTCCCCCTGCAGCCTCACCGTGGGGCTTATGATGCTTGGAAAATGGAATACATAGTGCATTTGAATTTATGAGATTTTGAATTATTTGGGGGTAAAATCTCATTAAGATATTTGTAAGCAAGCCTTACATATTTAAAGGCCCAGAAAGACAGGGAAAAAAAAAGGATAAAGGAGACAGGAGTTACTATCAGTTACTCAAAATATTATTTTCCAAATGGGGAAACCCTTCTTCGCTGCTCTCCACCCTCTTCCTGCTGCATGGAGCCCACAAACCCTGGGGAGCCCTGAGTTCAGAGAACACATCCACAGGGAGTAAAAGGACCATTTGCTTCCCTGTTCTGTGCCAAGTGGTGCCCTGGCCTCTGTCTGCCGTGCTTGGCACTCGGTGGCAATATAAATCAGGGTTTCCCAAGCTGCGGTTGTAGCCTGCACAATAGGAGTTAAATTAATGAGCATGTGGCCTCCTAAAGGCAGGCAGATCCCGGAGGCAGGGGCGGGCAGGGAGGGAGGCGAAGCGCTTGGTCCCTGGACCTCACACGAAATGCAAATGCGTTGCCCTGATTTTATCACGGGGGAAATAATGGGGGGGAAATAATGGTGCCCTCTGGGCCAGTCCCGGGCAGCTTCTCCCTCACCTCCGCCTTTCCCGGCTGCCCAGCCTGAGCTCTGCTTTGCAGTAGCCACTTTTCCTGGGGACAGCAGAGGGAACAAAGCCTGATATCCTACCGAGCCAGGTCTAAAATCTTCAGCCTTCAGTTGCTCATCTCCTCATATCGTATCGTATCGTATCGTATCATATCATATCATATCATATCATATCTCACATCCTATTTCCAACCCTTATCTCCAGCTGGCACCCACCTACCCAGTAACTCCGGCGGGAGATGGGCCATCACCATGCGCTGGTGCTGTGACCCCTAGCTCCATGTGTTGGCCATCGGTGGATCAAACCAGCAACTAATAACTTGGCTCACACTCTTGCCTTCCCTCTTTGGGTCTCCATACCGCTCACCCACCCAGCTGTCACTCCTCGCATCACCTCTAAGAGCTTCTCACCGCTGGGACCATCACCTGCCTGCCAGATTGAGGTAGAGCTGATCAACGGCATCGGAAGCTGTTGAGAGCAGGCAGACCCAGCTGGCTGCCTGGCTGGCGAGACAGATGGTCAGACAGCTAGCGTGAGTTTACACACCTTGTTTCCTCAGATATCTAGGCTAAAATTAAGTTTCCATGCTATGACAGCAGTGGTTTCTGTGATGGTGTGAAAAGGTTGCTCTGGGGCTCGCTGCGCGTCTTGGGCAACTGAGAGCAAAAGGTCAAACGATACATATATCTGGCAATAAAAATCTCCCAATAACACAGATTTTCTTATTTCTACGGCTGACAAAGAAATCCACCCCAAGCACAGAAGGAGAGATACAGAAAATAAGGCTGGAAAAGCCTTTAAATATAAATTCAGTCTCATGTTCCTCAGCTGGTACCCCCTGCCCCATGTCCCCCACCCAGCCCCACGGTGGAGGGTCTGTCTGCCACTAGCAGGCGAGGAGGATGAGGGAGCTATGCATCCACCCACCCCCCATGCTTCTGGTGGCTTGAGGAGCCACTCAAAGACATCCTCATGTCCAGTGAGACCTTCACTCATGCAGCACCGGGTCCCAGCCCACCTACTGCCCACCCATGCTCAGCCTCCTTGAAAAAATAGTCAGTTAAGCCTTATTTAGCTCATCATCCCTTGCAGAAAAAGCTGTGCACCACTTGAGCCCAGGACAAAGCCTGTTGTGCCCTTTTTATCCATCTTACTGGGGAAGGGAGGATGGGAGTGGCCGGGAGCCGTAAGGCTGGGGTGCAGGACTTGCCCCCACTGCCCAACCACGTCCCTTTCAAAGGGACGGCACCGCTGCCTGCCAGGCTCGTGCTGGCCCACGGCATATCTGTGGGATGCGTCCGACTTCAGGGGAGGAGCAGAGTGATCATTCTATTGTTCTCTTGCTGCGTTTGTTTCTGCTCCGTCTGGCAGTGGTCACAGCGAGCCGTGGGGCTGGGGTGCAGGACTTGCCCCCACTGCCCAACCACGTCCCTTTCAAAGGGACGGCACCGCTGCCTGCCAGGCTCGTGCTGGCCCACGGCATATCTGTGGGATGCGTCCGACTTCAGGGGAGGAGCAGAGTGATCATTCTATTGTTCTCTTGCTGCGTTTGTTTCTGCTCCGTCTGGCAGTGGTCACAGCGAAACACCACAAACAACGTGCAGGTGGTCCCCAGCCCAGAGCCCCCACGAACTGTCTGCATCTGTAGCTTTCTGCTTTCTTCCTTCCCACCCCACTTGCCAGACCAGAGGGGGACACCCAAGGGTGTTTCCCAGACAGGGTGCCTACAATGCTGCTGTGCAGCGAACACAAGCAGGGGTGCAGCCGCAGCAGCCCACCCCCTCTATCCCGAGGATGATGATGATCAGAGAGCTGGAGCACCTCTCCTGTGAAGACCAGCTGAAAGAGTTGGGGGTGTTCAGCCTGGAGAAGAGAAGACTCCATGGAGACTTTATTGCAGCCTTCCAGTACCTAAAGGGGGCCTACAGGAGAGCTGGGGAAGGACTTTTTACTAGGGCATGTAGTGAGAGGACGAGGGGGAATGGCTTCAAACTGGAAGGGGGGAGCTTTCGATTAACTATAAGGAGAAAATTTTTTACTGTGAGGGTGGTGAGGCACTGGAATAGGTTGCCCAGAGAACTTGTGGAGGCCCCATCCCTGGAGGTGCTCAAGGCCAGGCTGGATGGGGCTTGGAGCAACCTGGTCTGGTGGGAGGCGTCCCTGCCTATGGCAGGGGGGGTTGGAACTAGATGATCTTTAAAGTCCTTTCCAACCCAAACCATTCTATGATTCTATGATTCTATAGCTCATCCCAACCAGATCCTCCCAGGTCTTTTTGGAGCATTGTCCAGGAGGCTTTGCCCAGGTGATGACAGCCTTTTGGATCTATAGCAGTAAAAGATCAAGAAGCAAATTAAAAAATACCATGAAGAGACATGAGCAGAGCCCAGCATCTCCTGTGTCCAGCCACAGGGTCAGTAGGGCAATGCAGGCAGGGGGATGCTGTTGGGGCCGTGCTGGCAGCAGCAGGCAGGGAAGGGGCCAGAAACCCTTCTGAACCTCGCTTTGGGCAGCTTATCTTTGGTGAAGCCTGTCCAGGAGCCCAAATGCTTTCTTCTCTTCAGAGCACAGCTGCGGCTCCACACCACTGCACACGTATAAGTCTCAATAAATTGTACTTTAAAAATAGATGAGCAAAACCCAGGGGCCGTTCCTCAGGCAGGGAAGTGGCCACCGTTCAGCGCTCTTCCACTTTAACTGCAGCTGACATACTCAGCACTGCCAGTGGCGTTTCCAACCACCCATTTTTGTTTCTCATCGCAGTTAGCTGGTACAGAGGAAACGGCAACACTTTGCACCGAGAATCAGGGAACGATTACCTGCAGTGACCACATCCAGCCGTGCCCATGTCTGCAGGCAGAGTGTGAGCATCCAAGGCACCCTCTGATTTGGAGTGGTCTCTGCCAGCATTAAATAGCCAATAAAAGAAAATGTTGCGTGTAAGATAGGTCGCTGGGACAGATTTCCTCCCCATCTTCTCCCTTGCCTTGATGGTTTGTAGATGAAACACATGCTGCACCCTGACACCCACGTGCCGCCTTTGGGATGCTCTCTGTGGCAGCGACGTGCCCGGCTCCCGGGGCCAGGCAAGGGCACGCTAATGGGTTTTCTGTCTTCGTGAAATCACAAAATAACGTATGGCTTCTGCTCCATTCCTGGTGAAAAACAGGGACACCAGAAAAGGGAAACGGCAGGGATGAGAGGAAATTTCCTGGTGTTCAAGCAGAAGCCGCAGCCGAGGGATTTTGCTTTTCAGCTCGAATTTTACCTGGCTGCAGCCATCCTCCTGGCTCCCCTTTTGACATGAATCTCAGTTGACATCTCACTCCTGTAATTGGGTAATTATGTCAATTATGAGGGTGAGGGAAAATTTTCAAGCTTGTAAGTGCCAGCATGGCCTTCTGGAGCCAATCTCTCACCACACAGCCAACGCCTATGGCTTGGTAAACCTTCTGCGTCCAGGATTAAATTCACCCCAAGGAGAGGTGTGCGAGGACAAACCCATGTGTGCATGCGTCGTCCGTGGTTGGGGAAGTACCAGGGATGAGCTATGGCCGTGCGATTGCCCGTTCGTCCCCTCCTCCCTGATCTGGAGGTGGCTCTGGGTCTGTCCATACCCACTGATGCTCAGGGCTGCGGTGGTGGGAAGCTGCTGCCTCTGTCCCTGGAACACCGTGACATGTGGCTCTGCTGACTAAAGTGCTGTGACACCGATGCATTTCTTTTTCTTCCTCTCCTTACAAGCAGGCAAGTGAAACTTTTGGCCCTGTGAAAGCCGTGGTGTGTGCCACATGCCCATGAGCGATCCGGGCCCCACTTTGCATGCAGCCCCTGGGAGCAGTGATATGGTGAGTGCAGCCCTGCAAGGGGCCGAGGAGAGAGCCAAGGGATCAACAGCATCCCCTGGCATGGGGCACACACCCAGAGGGAAATGCACGGAGCTGAGGAGGGTTTACCCAGCGGCTCTATGAACATTATATCAAGGTATAACCTAAAGGCAATCCAACAGCTCAAAAACCAGCTGAGCAGTAGCCAAAACTTGCTGAGAAGAATAAAAGCATCTTCAGTTTCTGATGTCCAAGTGGAGAGAAGTGGTGAGTGGCATTCCTCAGGGGTCGGTACTGGGACCTGTATTATTCAACATTTTTGTTGAGGACATGGACAGTGGGGTCGAGTGCACCCTCAGCAAGTTTGCTGACGATACCAAGCTGTTTGGTGAGGTAGACACGCTGGAGGGGAGGGATGCCATCCAGAGGGACCTGGACAGGCTGGAGAGGTTGGCCCAAGCCAACCTCATGCAGTTCAACAAGGCCAAGGGCAAGGTCCTACATCTGGGTCGGGGTAATCCCAAGCACAAATACAGGCTCAGCAGGGAATGGCTGGAGAGCAGCCCTGAGGAGAAGGACCCAGGCATGCTGATTGACCAGAAGCTCAGAAAGAGCCAGCAATGTGCAACCGCAGCCCAGAAGGCCAACCGTATCCTGCGCTGCATCAAAAGAACTGTGGCCAGCAGGTCAAGGTGATTCTGCCCCTCTAGTCCACTCTCCTGAGACCCCACCTGGAGTACTGCATCCAGTTCTGGAGTCCTCACCATAAGAAAGACATGGACCTGCTGGAGTGTGTCCAGAGGAGAGCCACAAGGATGATCCGAGGGCTGGAGCACCTCTCCTATGAGGAGAGGCTGAAGGAGCTGGGGCTGTTCAGCCTGGAGAAGAGAAGGCTCCGGGGAGGTCTTATTGCGGCCTTCCAGTACCTAAAGGGGCTACAGGAGAGCTGGGGAGGGACATTTACTGGGGCATGTAGTGACAGGCGAGAGGGG
>NW_009647838.1:1341024-1342064 GCF_000708025.1 Charadrius vociferus
CTTGGGCAACCTGGTGTAGTGGGAGGTGTCCCTGCCCACGGCAGGGGGATTGGGACTCGATGATCTTCAAGGTCCTTTCCAACCTAAACCATTCTATGATTCTATGATTCTGCAGGATGGCATAGCACTAAGTGGGGGTGCAGCATGGCCAGGGGGGTCCCACCCCAGAGCAAGGGGCAGGAGGGGGATCCAGCACTGCCCCTGCCTGAACCCTCTGAAACAAACACTGGATTACCACTGCATGGGCTCGTAGTGAAGCCTAACAGAACTTTGGGTCGTTTGTAGCAAAGGTTTTATTTTTTCATCAGCAATTACCCTCTTGTTATGCCACTGACAGCAAATGGCCTCACAGGGGGATGTAGTGGCAGAATGAGTAACAGCTTCCAGGGATGGGGCTTCGCCGCGACAGAAGAGGGAAATGCCTTTGAACTGGCGAACTGAGCTGAGGGCACAGGAATCTGATGCTTTCTTGCAATGTGCCCGGCTCGAAAGGCAAACCCACGAGCTCATCAGTCTGCAGGAAGAGCAGAGAAGTAACTGCAGATAAGCGATCTCAGAGGCACAGGAAGGACTATATTGATTTAGGGGCTCAGAGACCACTTTCATGCAGAGGATGTACAGGAAAGCCAGAGCTGTTTAGCTGAAGCCATACAATTTTTTTTTTTTGAAGCTGTGAGATATCTGCCAGGGGAAAAAGATGGCTCAGATAGGAAACGAACTGCCTCACACTTTTGTCTCATTACCCACATATTTTTTTGGCAGAATCATCTGAATTGGAGACACTGCTAAGCGTGAGGGAGAAAATAAATTATCCTTTTCAGACTGACCTTTCTTACATTTATCTCAGTATGGATTGCCTGCCTTGCTCCAAACTAGAAGGTGAAAGCTTTAAATATGCAGGGGTCCTTACCATCTGCCACGCAGAGCCCCCATCATTCAAGACAGGGCTGAAGAGGGGCTTTCTCCTCCTCTTCCCCAGCGCATGCACGTCACAGTTTTCCTCCTCTGTCCCAGCAGAGCCCCAGCAGAGGATGCTGCAG
>NW_009647838.1:1342090-1345504 GCF_000708025.1 Charadrius vociferus
TGCTTCGAAGAGCGGGACTGGCTTTTTCCTAGTGCTGTGCCATCCAGTTTTTATACTCTCCCTGCTTTTAAGTAAGAAGGTTTCTGGGAGAATTAAGGATAAATAGCTTTGGACCTAGCAATCAGCAGCATCATTTGATATCACTGCCCACAGCAGGATAATTTTTAATGGAATTATCTCTGAGTTTTTTTGCCATAATTGGAAAGCGTTTGGAGATAGATAAGTACCAAGTGAGGCTGGGGATGCAGCACACTTGAGAGGGTAAGTCATGCACCGAGCTAAAGTTTGTAGCTCTGACAATATTTCAGCATTTTATTGAGCTTAGGACCATAGGATACTTCAGGCTGGAAGGGACCTCAGGAGGTCTGTAGTCCAACCTGCTGCTCAGAGCGAGGTCAGCTGTGAGATCTGGCCAGGTTACTTAGGGTCCAGATGGGTCCTGAGAACTTCTGAGGCCAAAGAAACAGGACAGCCTCCCTGGATAAGCTACTCCGAGGCCTGGCCACTCTCATTGTGGACATTCAGTTACATGTCAAAAGGGCATTTTCAGTCCCCTGGTTTGCGTCATTGCAGAGGGGCAGGGCTTTCCCTCTTGAATTTCATGAGCTCCTGCTGACCCATTCCTCCAGGCTGCCTAGATCTCTCAGAATGGCAGCATATTGATGGGTCCCCTCAGTTTGGTGTCATCTGCAGACTTGACAAATGCACTCTGTTGCCTCCTCCATGTCATTGATCAAGATGTTGAATAGACAAGGTCCCACAATAGACTCGTGATACCTCACTTGTTACTTGTTGGGCTCTAGGTAGAGCACAGCCCATTAACCTCTACCCCGTGGGCCTGATCATCCAACCAGGTTTTTACTTTTATCCGTCTGGTTGCCCACCCTTCCAGACCATAATGTCCTAACTTGGATACAAGAATAAGTAGGAGAGGTCACTCCATGATTTTCCCAGGGACCAAAGAAAAGGGTGACCAGCCTGTAGTTTCTAGATCTTACTTTTGGCTGTTAGTTTGGGCTTTTTTTCCCACCAAGATTGGTGCTTTTTCTCCCAATGTTAGGAACCTCACACAATCGCCATGACCTTTCAAATATCAGCACAGTTGTCATCTCTAAACTATACTTACAGTCTCATGATGTTACACTCAGGTGAGTGTGGTGGCAGGTCTTCCAAAACTCTTACCTTGTGCTCTTCAGTTCTAACAACAATAGAGAGTAAGAAGATGGTGATGTATTTGCAAAGCTGGTCTCTATTAAAGGGAGTATGTTTCAAAGCAAATATTAATGTACTTTCCAAGAAGGATGACCATGTGCATGACTGCATCTGGTGAAGGAACTCAGGGTGTAGATTCAAATGGGTGGCACTACTAACTCCTTCTCTCCTGTTCACAAATAGTGTTTTCTCTTCTGTAATTATTTAGAAGTGTGCTAACAACGGCCTTCCTGAGATCGGTAGCTTGCTTTTGAAGACATTAGACATGACAAAGCTTTAGGAGGATTTTTTTTTTTTATTAAATAAAGCATAACAGCACCACCAGTGAAGTGGTACCATAGTCACCTAGACAGATAAACCTGTCCCCAGATCCCTCTGTGACTGCATTTGTACTATGGGCAAAGCAAAAGAACAACCCACCAAAAGAAAGACCAGTCTCCCACTCTGCCTCCCTGCAGGAGGTCCTTAAAGGAAAACTATGGGAGGGGAAGACTGACCCAGCCTGGCTGTTGACTCACTCAAACATCCAGAGGGATCCCCATCCCACAGGGACTTGACTCTGGTCTCAGAAGGGACTTAGATCTCCTGAATTCAGAAGAGGGACAAAGTCTTTTTGGCAGGAAACTTCCATCAGAGCTCTCACCAGGTTTGGTATGGGCCAAATGCAGAAAAAAATGACTGGAGTCAACAGAAATGTTTCCTTGAGCTACTGTGGGAATCAGATGGGGCCGCGTTTCTCAGTACCTTTTTCTTTTTGCTACTCCTATCTATTGGCAATCCTTGGAGACCGGCCAAGTCTGCTTCCTGTGCTCCTCATTTATCAGCATACTCTGAAAAATCAATACCCTTGCACTGGCTACTTCTGCTAGTGCATTATCATTTCCTGCAACACGGATAGCTTGACAAAATGAAGTTTCAGCTAATTACAGTTTGTGAAACAGTTGTGTTGACACTGGGTTTCCAGCACTCTATAAGGCATTTCATACAATTTCTTCTGGAGGAGACTCCAAAAGGTCTTGGGTCCTTGATCGGTCCTTTTGCAGTCGCTACCCATGTGTGGTGCTCAGTCAGGACGCTCCATCCCCCATCCATTAATTGGGATCACTTCGATTTGAATGACATGTCCTCTAGATTCAGTGAGCTGGGAGCCCTTTGCATCACTGTCAGCACAAAGGCGCTGAAGGGCTCCATCCACATGCAAATTTGCACATCTGCTAACGCTGAAACCTCCCTCATGGCACATGTGGTCCTTCCCGTGAATGAGAATCGGCCTTTCTGATTTCCAAAATATTTGCAGCAGAGCACATGCCTGCTCAGATACAACATGCAATTGCCAAATGGTTCACAACTAAAGCAGCCCAGACACAACTTGTAGCCTTTGAGAGGAAGGAAAGGAAATTGTACAGCAATTTCCACTTTGCTGATAAATCCCCGGTTAGTCTGGGCTGAGGAGGACTGAGCAAAACCCATCAGGCAGCCGTAGCTCTCACACAGCTCTCACACAGTTCATCAGGCCAGTTAGGTTTGACAGAAATAATAGACCAGTTTGCACAACAGCATCATGTAACACATGAGCTTCGTGTGTTTATATAAGGTGGATCCTCAGCTTTTAAAACAGATGCAAAAATAGCACTGAGGGACTAACACAGAAGTGAAGATAAATAGGGCAAAATCAGTGTAACCTCCTTTCTCATCTGCCCTTTTCCTAACAGGAATATTATATCAGCTTAGACTTGTATTCACATGCTGGTAGGAAAATCTCTCTTCCCCCCTTCTCATCACATGTGGATATTGTCCTGCAGCCTGGTGTAACCCAAATGCAAAAGGCCCAAAGGGGAAACTGCATTGGAAGCAGAAACTAAGAGTAAGGCTGTGAGACAGCTGCTAGTGAGAGCGGACAACAGCCCTCCACTTTGGTCCCTGGAGTTCCAAGATGTTCAACTCGGTCATCATGCGATGTACCCGCACATCAGCCCACCTTCCCATCTATAATCTACAGCATTTGATATACCGGCCTGGAGTCCAGCAGTCTCATTCCCTCCCTCCCTGCGTGACTTGCGGGATGCGGTTCTCTGCTATTTTCTCTGAACCGTTCCTGTGATTGCTTAGTAATGACCGCATTACAGCTCGCAGCTATTACTCTGTACACAACTGCATCCTAAAAGATGCATACCTCATATGAGGAGGAGAGAAGATTGATTC